>NW_022045482.1:0-163064 GCF_003957555.1 Calypte anna | reverse complement strand
GGAAATGAGGGTGGTTAGCCATGGTGTGTGGTTAAACCATGACTCAAACCATCCTTGCTGGACTTCACTGTCTCGTCTTCTTTTTTCCAAACCTTCTCTGAGCTTGGCCATGGGATCGCGGACAACGCCGGTGTTGTCTGCATGTACACAACACTCTTCTCCTAGTGCAGCACAATGTCCTCTTTGTTGTTAAAAACAAGAGATCTAGTCCCCTACGAGTTTGGAGGACACCTTCAGACAATGAACTCAGGGATTGTTCTAAGGCGCTGGTTGATTTCTCAATTCCAGCTAGATCCTCATCCACTGTTATTTTGAGGGAATGAACTTCTGATTTTGCTCAATCACTGAGGCTGTTTCGGCACTGGTGGGGGTCACGGTCTGGCAGTAGTTGTGGTTCTGGTGGGGATTATAGTACGAGCTTCGTCTCTTATGGCTAAAGACTTAGCGGGTTAAGGGCTGGGTTAGATTCGACAGTTTGGGGTGGCTGTGGTATGGACTTAATAATTTGCACAGGCGCTCCTCTAGCTTTGTCATTTCCCAGAAGAAATGGGTACCACATCTTACCTTTGAGCCATCCTGCATCACCTGGGTTTCGCCCCCAAGGGGTGGTTCCGGCTGTCCCTGAAGCGTAGGCAGATTCGGTTGGACCGCTGGTTGGGCCAGTATCGTTGTTTGTTGCTAGGGGGGGCGGCAGGTTCGAGAGTGCCTTGTCCATCCAGGGTTGACGTAGTTGGCCGCCTCATATCCCAAGTGGGAGAGGGCCTGTGTGCGGCCCGGGCACCCTCTCCCCATCCCGTTTCTCTGCTTTTAGATCTGGCAGTCCTTAGCAAAATGCCCTTTTCTTTCCACAGGCCAGCACGGGTCCCCTACATTGCTTCTGGCGCGGATTAGATGCTGGTGGCTGGTTCACCAGTTGGGGCAGTTTGCCACCACATGGCCCGCTTGGGCCACATTTATAACATGCCATCACATCAGCTTATTGCAGTGCGACAGCTGCCTGAATCAGGGCTAGATGCTCTTCCTTCATGACATGTTTAATCATGTCAGCAATACTTGACCCCGCTGGCAGTGATCGAAGGATTTCCTTGGTTTTGAATTACACTGTGACGTAAGCAGTCTGCAAAGGACCGGGCCTCTTGCATCTGCAGGCCAGGACGAAGAGTCCACGGCCGCCTGCAGACGGTCCACAAACTGTGTAAAGCTCTCACTTTCATTCTGTTTTATTGTGGTCCATGGTGATGGCTTGGCTACAACCCTACAGGCAGTACGAATGGCCTCTCTAGCTGCACGGGTGGTTGTCATAACTTCATGGGGTCGCATACCTTGGGCTTGTGCTTGGGGGTAATCATTGATGGGTCTCTGCCCATCAGTCACTGCAGGCTGGAGCCATGCAGTGGGGTGATCTGCCCCGACTGCTCGGGCTAGTTGATTTGCACAGTTATCTTCCATTCTTGCCTGAAAACGATCCTGCCTGCCCCATCAAAAATTAGTCTGCTAACTTGTTTTATATCAACGGGAGCATGTCATCTCCCCCCAAAGCCCATCTATGAGGGCGTAACCATGGCAGAATTAAGTCCCTTTTCCGCAATGCTTTAACAATCACCTGTTATCCTTAGGATTCACAGGGGTGTACGCTCTTCGTGTTCATCACCTTCTCCTGTCACCCTAACCGGGACTGCCAATGCTGCTGAAGGGGCCCAATCTGCGCATGCAATATTTATTTTCCTCCAGTCCGTAACGGGAATATCCTCCTGCCATCCCCCTTTGCTTACGACCGAGGGTGTGTCGGGTCCCGATCCCTACCTTACTATCACCTGAGTCTGAGTCTGCCCGGGGCCACTCCTCCCCGGAACTGCCCGACTCGGGATCGGAGCTCGGCCCGTTCGGCGCGGCGCAGGGAGCGGAGCAGAGCGGGCTGAGCCTGAGCGGCTCCGGGCCACCTCCCACCTCCTTTTCGCTCTCCCCGCCTTCCCGTCCGCGCACGCCCATCAGTCCCGGTGCTCCCCCCTCGTTTCCAGCAGGGGCGTTTTCTCCCCGCCCTCCCTCTTTTGGATCAGCACCATCCTGAGGCGCATAGGGAGGCGGTCTCGGCCAAACGTCATCGGAGTTTGATTTTTCCGCGGCAGCCCTGGCTTCCTCAGCCAGCCCGCCCTAGATGGATTCTGTTTGTTTCTGCTCTTCCGCCAGCGGAATAGGGTTTGGAGGCAGGGGGGGGATGTCCCCCCCGTGCCGATCCGCCTGGGGACCGTCTGGGGTCTGCGTGGCTGCACCGACCCCGGTTTTCGGGACGATTAATAAATAGTCCCTTGCCTTCCTCCATGTCTCCTGCTCCTCTAGGGCTTTTTTTAAGGCGCCCCTGACCTTCCCCCATGCCTTGAGGGGTTTTCCCGTGCCTGAGGACATGGTCTCCTCGGCTAATGCATAAGTGCATTTACTCCACACCTCTGGGTGGAGGATATCCACCGCCTGGGCAATGACCCCAATCTCTAACAGCCTCGAAACTGCGAGGGTAAAAGCTTTGGGCTTACAATCAATCCCCCACTGTCTATGCACCTCAGATACGACCTTTACAAGGGCTTCCATCCTCCTTCTCGGTCCGGGAGCGTCCTCCCCGCCGGGCTGGATCCTGCCGCTCCGGCCGCCGTTCACCTGAATCCACGCGAATTTCCCGAATCCGAATCCGACCTCGATTTTTTTTTCCGGGTTTCGGCACCAGTTTGTTGCCTCCAGCGAGGCGTGGCAACCTGGTTCAGAAACGACTCGGCGACCACTCCCGGGTCGCTCGGGCCATCAGCTCACAGACATCAACATGATGGACGGCAAATGGCGTTTATTGTTTAGGTTCCACCGCATTTTATAGCCTAGGTTTACATCGTCACTTCCGCCTGCTGGCCTCAGGGACTCGTACCTATTGGTTGTCAGGAGGGAAGCCCTATCTTATCTTTCCGTACAGCGTGATATCTTCCGGCCGCTAAACATTAACTACCACATTTCAAACCTTAACTACCACAAGTGTCCAGCACTTGTGCCAACACTGTTTGGTGTCTTTATAATCCCCCTGTGGGCTGGGACAAAAGGCACTTTCAGCCCCTTTGTGGATGAAGCCACACTGGGGAGGCCCTTGAGCAACCTCATCTGGTTCATCCTGCCTTGAGCAGAGCACTCAGACAAGGAGATGCTCAGGGGTCTCTTCCAGCCTGAGGTATTCTGGGATTCAGAATGATCTGGAGGGTCATGGGAATGATCTGTAGGATCATGGAGCAGGAGGAGCACAGGAAGCTCATCCTGGAGCAGCTGACACTACTGCTGACTGAGGCTGATGCTGTGGGTGGGATTAAGAAGGGAGTTCCATGGGGACAGGGGCAGGGTTGGCTTCAGTTGAGTGGGATCATGGAATCATGGAATGGGTTGGGTTGGAACTAGATTATCTTTAACCCTTCCAACCCAACCCACTCCGTGATTCCATTGTTCTGTGACACAGTCCCATCCAGTTCCAGGCCTGGGGCATCTCCACAGCCACCACCAGGGCTTTGTGATGCAGGGTCTGGTGCCTGGACACCATTGTCATGGGGGTCTCTGTGGGGAGCCTGGGGGTATATAAGAGGTGTGGAGATCTGGGGTGCCCTTTACCAGGTGAGCACCTCCCTCAGGAGTCAGCAGCTGCCCTGGGTGACCATGGAATGTCTGTGGCAGAAAATGCCCAAGATGTCCCTGGAGAAGGAGGTGGAAGCCTGCTGCCAGCCCTCCACAAGACCCCAAGGTCAGTGACTGAAGGAAGGGCCAGACCAGAAGTTCCCCTGCAGGCTGTGGGGAGAGGGCAGCTGTCCCCTGCAGCCCATGGAGGAGCACGGAGGGGCAGGTGTGGATCTGCAGCTCATGGAGGAGCACTCTGTACCAGGGTGATGTCAGTTTTTTACTGAAATACATACAATTTTAGAAAAAAGCCACACTTGAGCAACATGACCATGCTTGGGGCAAGGGGCAGGAAGGTGAGATGGCTTTTGTCTCTCTGTGTCTACATTTCCTTCTTTTCCTTTCCAGCAGGGCTGTTCCATGCCAGCTGTGCAGTTGAGTTTCCAGCCCCTCAGTCTCTCTCCCTTCTCCTCTCTCCTTTCCCCAGAGGGGAAGGTGTCTCTGCTCCAGCACTGCTCTCCCCTCGGGGACTGCTCTCAGCTGCCCCTCTCCTCTGCCCTGCAGCTCTCAGAGCGGTTCCTTTCCCCTGCTTGAAGATGTTGATGGCAGAGGCACTGTGGCTGCTGTGAGAGCTGGGTTTGGGTTGGGTGTGCTTGAAATGCTCGAGTAGCACAGCTGGCAAAAGCTCTGGGTGTCTGAGGAGCTGATTCTGAGGTTTTTCTCCCCAAATCCCCCTGGTTTTGTTCAGGCAGTGTTTCTGGTGGCCGCTCAGTCCTGCTGCCAGGGAGCCTGGGGAGTGCGGGACCCTCCAGGGGGGAGGGTGCATGACCCCTGGAGGGTGCGGGGGCCTTGGGAGGGGGTGCGGGACCCTCAGGGGGAGAGGTAGCGGGACCCCCGGGAGGATGAGGGACCCCGGTGTTGGGATAGAAAGGAAGATAGAAAGAAATATATCCTGAATCTTATTATTTTAGAATTGATTGTTTTAGAATGAGAGGCAGAAGAAAAAAAGGAATGTGGAAACATGTAGAGGTTTTACCTTGTAAAGAATGGTGCTTTGTTGGCAGTAGGAAAACGGTGTACTCAGCATTTATTGAAGGATAAGGATAAGACTCTGCATATAAAAGTCAGTTGAGTAGAGATAGAAGGAAGCTGGGAGGAAAAGCAATTTGGAAGCGATCACACACCAGCTGGACATGAACCAAGAGAAGGAAGGTGAAAAGGACACAGCGGGGAAGTCGTCTGACTTCATCAGAGAAAGGCAAAGGAGGCAACTGGGCTGGTGAAGGGATCCAGCACAGATCCTGTGAGGAAGGGCTCAGGGAGCTGGGGGTGTTCAGGCTGGAGAAGAGGAGGCTCAGGGGAGACCTCATCACTCTCTACAACTCCCTGAAAGGAGGTTGGAGCCAGGGGGGGTTGGGCTCTTTTCCCAGGCAACTCTCAGCAAGACAAGAGGGCACAAAGGGTCTCAAGTTGTGGCAGGGGAGGTTTAGGTTGGAGATTAGAAAGGATTTCTTTATGGAGAGGGTGATCAGCCATTGGAATGGGCTGCCCAGGGAAGTAGTGGATTCTCCGTGTCTGGAGATATTTAAGAAGAGCCTGGATGTGGCACTGAGTGCCATGGGCTGGGAACCATGGGGGTAGTGGAGTAAGGGTTGGACTTAATGATCTCAGAGGTCCCTTCCAACCCAGCTGCAATATTTGTGTGTGTTTGTGAATTCATGTTGAATAATTATGTGAATAATTATAAAGTGTTTACTAACCCAACTTTTATAAAGTATCTTGCTAACCCCATTTTGAGAGTACTAATAATATATCTGCCTTCAACCCTGTGAAAGATGCAAATAAAACTGGTCTTAGATTGGGATGTTGGGGGATGGGATGGACTTGGAGGCACTGGGAGGGGTCCTGGGGGGGAGTGGGAGGGGTCCTGGCGGGCATTGGGGGGCTACAGATAGGACGGAGGGAGATTGGGGGGGCTCTGGGGGGATTGGGAGGCACTGGGAGGGGTCCTGGGGGGGGCCTGGAGGGGTCCTAGGGGGGATTAGGGGGCACTGAGAGGCACTAGGAGGGGTCCTGGAAGGGGTTGGTGGGGTTTTGGGAGGGACTTGGAGGGGTGCTGGGGGGCACAGAGGGGACGGAGGGAGATTGGGGGGGCACTGAGAGGGGTCCTTGGGGGAACTGGGGGGATTCTGAGGGGGCTTGGGAGGGACTGGGAGACACAGGGATGACTACATCATTACTCTGCTATTCTTCTTTTCTGTTGCCAGCTCCCTTATCTTTTTCCCATAACTCATCTTTCAGTAACCTTGCAACTAGGCCTCAAGGCCCTTAGCTTACTCTAGCTAAAGCTAAATAGTCAGGATTGCTCACACGTCTCTTTTCTTCCAGGCAGTTTCCCAACATTATCTGGTAAAAAAAGATGTCCAAGCATGGAAACTCTCAAGCTTGACCGTGCCCCTTCATTCCTGGTGATGGCTGAGGTGGGTCTGGTGGTGAGAGATGAGATCGCAGCTCTGGTAAAAACTCTTCTCACACTGAGAGCAGCTTTAGGGTCTTTCACCCCTATGGAGTAGCTGATGTCTCAACAAGTCAGAGTGTACCCTGAAGCTCTTCCCACACTCAGGACACTTATAGGGACGTTCACCCGTATGGTTCAATAGGTGTCGGGTGAGACTCGAGCTGGCTGTGAAGCCCTTCCCACACTGGGGACACGTGTAGGGCTTTTCCCCAGTGTGGACATGTTGGTGACGAATCCAGGAGGTGCTGTTGTTGAAGGCTTTCCCACAGTGAGTGCAGGGATACAACTTCTCTCCTGTGTGGATGCGGCGATGCTGTGAAAAATTGGAACTCTGGGAAAACTCCTTCCCACACTCCAGACACTTATAGGGTTTCTCTCCTGTATGGATGCGGCGATGCTGTGATAAATTGGAACTACGGGAAAACTCCTTCCCACACTCAGAACATTTAAAGGGTTTCTCTCCCGTGTGGATGCGGTGATGCTGTGATAAATGGGAACTCTGGGTAAACTCCTTCCCACACTCCAGACACTTATAGGGTTTCTCTCCTCTATGGATGCGATGATGGTCTGATAAACTGGAACTATGGGTAAACTCTTTCCCACACTCCAGACACTTATAGGGCATTTCTCCTGTGTGGATGCGGTGATGTTCTGATAAATGGGAACTCTGGGTAAACTCCTTCCCACACTCCAGACACTTATAGGGCTTCTCTCCTGTGTGGATGCGGTGATGTTCTGATAAATGGGAACTCTGGGTAAACTCCTTCCCACACTCCAGACACTTATAGGGCTTCCCTCCTGTGTGGATGCGGCGATGCTGTGATAAATGGGAACTATGGTAAAACCCCTTCCCACACTCGGAACATTTAAAGGGTTTCTCACCAGTATGGATCTGTTGATGCTGGATAAAATGACTTCTCCTGCTAAAACCTTTCCCGCAGTCAGGGCAGGTGTAGGACATGGTGTCTGTGTGATGGTGTCACCGTTGGACCAGATCCGAGCTGTCTCTAAACCGTCTCCTGCAGTCAGGACATCTCTGGGGTCTCTCACCCCGATGGATTTTCTGATGATGGAGATTGGCCAAGAGGATCCTAAACCTTTTCCCACATTCCTGGATGATGTCAAATGCTTCTCCTGGATGAATTCAATGATTTCTCAGTAATGTGCTTTGACAAAAAGCTGTCTGATCTTTGGGGTACCCAGAGAGGTTTATGCCCAGATGGAGTCACCCCGTGCCTGTGAAAGAAGCCATAGTGCAGTGACAAAGTAGGGGTGGGCTTTTTGTGGGGTGAAGGCAGCCAAAACCTACATCAGTCCTCCTGTGGGTGAAACTGGAGTGTGAGGTGGAATGAGGAGGTTTCCCATAGAGGTGGACACCCACTGCTCATCCTTTACTTCATCTTTAGGTATTATACTGGCACCTAAAACTCAAAGGGGAACTGGCTGGGGTGCAGGGTACTGGGGTTGTGAGCCAGTCCTGCTGTGATTTGGGATCACTCATTTCAACTTACACTCCATGAGATATTTTAGTTCTCCCCTATTTCTGTCAACAACCCTTGGGGTGATTTAGGGATCCTTTCGTGCCACCAAACATCTCTGGTATGATTTATGTTCTCCACTGTGGCATCAAATCCCCACCATGACCTGGGGTTCTCCCATCACACCCACATGCAGGATGAGCTGTCATCCCCTGGGATGAGTTTGGGTCCCCAGTGATGTTCTGGGAGTCCCCGACAGTGGCTTCTGAGGCCCGGGATTATTAAGCCCCTTAAAGTATTCTGGACTTGCAATCGTTACCCCTGGCTCCAGGGTGATTTCAGGGTGCCCAGTTGCAGCCCCCAAACTGTTGGGATGACTTGGGGATCCCCTATCACAGCCCTGCAAACCAGAAGGAGTTGGGAATGCCCGGGTGAGGTGGGGGAGAACCAATCACAGCTCCTCCACCCTCCTGAAAAAGGTGGGGGGTCACCAATCCCACCACCCTCACCCCGGGGATAACTTTAGTTCCCCCCTCTCACCCATCCCCCTCCCTCCTCCATCTTGTGCTGCTCTCCCCCAGTTGGGGCAGTACTGGGATAACCACTCCCCTCCCATCACCTCCCATCACCTCCCGGTACCTGCAGGGGGGGCACAGCCCAGGCCGGTGGGCAGGGGGGGGCGATGCTCTGGCGGTCACCAGCTGGGGGGTCCCGGCTGCGGGGCGGGGGGTGTGGGTGCAGCCCCGGGGCGGCAGAGAGAAACCTCCCGGGAGCTGCAGCGCGATCGCGGGAAGCGGCGGGGGGAGGAAGAAAAGGTGGGGAGGGGCCTCGGGGGGGAGGGACCCGACCTGGGGGTGAGGTTGGGAGTTGGCAGGGGAGGGGACACCAGGGTTGTGTCCTGGGGGGGTTGGGGACATCAGGCTTGTGGCTGTTAATTCACTGCTTTCAGGTGTAAACTCAGGGGGACAGGGACCAACCCAGGTCAGGGTTTCTGCCCTGAAGGTTCTTCCTATTTCATTTCCATTTCACACTCAGCTTCATGGAACAGAATTCACTCTGAAATAGTTTTTTTTCCTCTTCAGAGCACCTCGAATTTTGGGAAGCTGCAGACTCCAACTAAACAAGTGCAGGGGAGATCAGAAGTGTTGTGTTGGGTTCTCCACAGCTCTGGAATGAGGGATCCATGTGAGCATGATCTTAAGTCCAGGGCAGCTGCTCTGACCTGGCCAACCCCAGTGTTCCACAGTATGACCACCAGTACCCTGCCTGTAGAGCAGGAAGTTGGACTGGATGACCTTTAGAGGGCCCTTCCAACCCTAATCATCCTCTGATTGAAGTTTGGGGGGATGGCTTGGTTTCTTCCATGGCTGCCTTCCCATCCTACCAGTGGGTCCCATCCTACCAGACAATCTTCCCATGCCTGGGACCTCCTCCTCCACTTGCTGTGGCCATCACCTTTCCACTGGAGGCATTGTAATCATCATTAATTGTAACTCATTATTATTATTACGCTATTAAAGCACTTTTAATTTCAACCCTCGGGGATTCATTCCTTCTCCCCTTTCCCCTCCAAGGGAGTTTCCAGTGATTAAAAACCTTTTAAACTGCAAGGCTTCTCCAAAGGGGTGTGAGCTTTGGGAATGACCCCTGGCATCCCCTTCATCACTTTTATCACACATTTTATCACAGAATCATCAAAGGAGGAGGGATGAGGACGAAATGTTGGCAAGGGCTTGGAGTGACCAGTCAAGGGGGGAAGTGTTCAAGGCCAGGTTGGATTGGGCTTAGAGCATCCTGGTCAAGTGGGAGATGTCCCTGTCCATGCAGGGGGTTGGAGCTAGATGATCTTTCAGGCCCCCTCAAACCCAAACCATTCTGTGATTCATGGTTCTACAAGCACAAAAGTGAAGGTTATGGGCTGTGTAAAATACTCCCAGGAGTCTCAAAGGGGGGATTTGTCCTTGAAAGAAAAGGATTAACAGCCACAAAAGTTATTCCAGGCTTAAAAACATGAAGGGCTGGTTTAATGTTGGTGGGGAGGAGGGAATGGGAGGACACCCTTCCTGACCTGAGCACAAAACAAAGACCTCAGGAGCCTGGAGATAAGAAGCTGTTGAATCAGTGCTGCCAGGTGTAAATCACGAGGACAGTGACCAAGGCTGCCTTTCCTGCCCTGAAGGTTCTTCTGTGTCTTTGGTCTGCACAGCAAACCCTAAAGTCTTCTCCAAAGGCTTCAGGCTTTGGGGAAATGTTTCCTGGCACCTTTTCTGGGAAAAACTTAATAAACCAAATGTCTGCACTCTGGGTGGGGATTGGTTTTTGAATCAGGAGACAACTGACAGAAGCCTGACTGCAGGCTGCTGGAGGCATCCTGTCTCATGTCCCATGGTGTCACAGAGGTTTCAGGAGAGCTCATGAAGCATCCCTCCTGACAGGCAAGGAGCAGTAACGCTCCTCTGAAGAGCTGTGCCAGCTCCTGGAGTCTACAGCCCGGCAGAAACACCCGTGCCCCACGCTCCCCAGGCTCCCTGGCAGCAGGACTGAGCGGCCACCAGAAACACTGCCTGAACAAAACCAGGGGGATTTGGGGAGAAAAACCTCAGAATCAGCTCCTCAGACACCCAGAGCTTTTCCCAGCTGTGCTACTCGAGCATTTCAAGCACGCCCAATCCAAACCCAGCTCTCACAGCAGCCACAGTGCCTCTGCCATCAACATCTTCAAGCAGGGGAAAGGAACCGCTCTGAGAGCTGCAGGGCAGAGGAGAGGGGCAGCTGAGAGCAGTCCCCGAGGGGAGAGCAGTGCTGGAGCAGAGACACCTTCCCCTCTGGGGAAAGGAGAGAGGAGAAGGGAGAGAGACTGAGGGGCTGGAAACTCAACTGCACAGCTGGCATGGAACAGCCCTGCTGGAAAGGAAAAGAAGGACATCTACAGACAGAGAGACAAAAGCCATCTCACCTTCCTGCCCCTTGCCCCAGCCATGCTCACGTTGCTCAAGTGTGGCTTTTTTCTAAAATTGTATGTATTTCAGTAAAAAACTGACATCACCCTGGTACAGAGTGCTCCTCCATGAGCTGCAGATCCACACCTGCCCCTCCGTGCTCCTCCATGGGCTGCAGGGGACAGCTGCCCTCTCCCCACAGCCTGCAGGGGAACTTCTGGTCTGGCCCTTCCTTCAGTCACTGACCTTGGGGTCTTGTGGAGGGCTGGCAGCAGGCTTCCACCTCCTTCTCCAGGGATAATCTTGGGCATTTCCTGCCACAGACATTCCATGGTCACCCAGGGCAGCTGCTGACTCCTGAGGGATGTGCTCACCTGGTAAAGGGCACCCCAGATCTCCACACTTCTTATATACCCCCAGGCTCCCCACAGAGACCCCCATGACAATGGTGTCCAGGCACCAGACCCTGCATCACAAAGCCCTGGTGGTGGCTGTGGAGATGCCCCAGGCCTGGAACTGTCTGGGACTGTGTCACAGAACAATGGAATCATGGAGTGGGTTGGGTTGGAAGGGTGAAAGATCATCTAGTTCCAACCCAACCCATTCCATGATTCCATGATCCCACTCAACTGAAGCCAACCTTGCCCCTGTCCCCATGGAACTCCCTTCTTAATCCCACCCACAGCATCAGCCTCACTCAGCAGTAGTGTCAGCTGCTGGAGGATGAGCTTCCCATGCTCCTCCTGCTCCATGATCCTACAGATCATTCCCATGACCCTCCAGATCATTCTGAATCCCAGAATACCTCAGGCTGGAAGAGACCCCTGAGCATCTCCTTGTCTGAGTGCCCTGCTCAAGGCAGGATGAACCAGATGAGGTTGCTCAAGGGCTTCCCCAGTGTGGCTTCATCCACAAAGGGGCTGAAAGTGCCTTTTGTCCCAGCCCACAGGGGGATTATAAAGACACCAAACAGTGTTGGCACAAGTGCTGGACACTTGTGGTAGTTAAGGTTTGAAATGTGGTAGTTAATGTTTAGCGGCCGGAAGATATCACGCTGTACGGAAAGATAAGATAGGGCTTCCCTCCTGACAACCAATAGGTACGAGTCCCTGAGGCCAGCAGGCGGAAGTGACGATGTAAACCTAGGCTATAAAATGCGGTGGAACCTAAACAATAAACGCCATTTGCCGTCCATCATGTTGGTGCCTGTGAGCTGATGGCCCGAGCGACCCGGGTGTGGTCGCCGAGTCGTTTCTGAACCAGGTCGCCACGCCTCGCTGGAGGCAACAAACTGGTGCCGAAACCCGGAAAAAAAAATCGAGGTCGGATTCGGATTCGGGAAATTCGCGTGGATTCGGGTGAACGGCGGCCGGAGCGGCAGGATCCAGCCCGGCGGGGAGGACGCTTCCGGACCGACAAGGAGGATGGAAGCCTTTGTAAAGGTCGTATCTGAGGTGCATAGACAGTGGGGAATTGATTGTAAGCCCAAAGCTTTTACCCTCGCAGTTTCGAGGCTGTTAGAGATAGGGGTCATTGACCAGGCGGTGGATATCCTCCACCCAGAGGTGTGGAATAAATGCACTTATGCATTAGCCGATGAGACCATGTCCTCAGGCACGGTAAAACCCCTCAAGGCATGGGGGAAGGTCAGGGGCGCCTTAAAAAAAGCCCTAGAGGAGCAGGAGACATGGAGGAAGGCAAGGGACTATTTATTAATCGTCCCGAAAACCGGGGTCGGTGCAGCCACGCAGACCCCAGACGGTCCCCAGGCGGATCGGCACGGGGGGGACACCCCCCCCCCCCAGCCTCCAAACCCTATTCCGCTGGCGGAAGAGCAGAAACAAACAGAATCCATCTGGGGCGGGCTGGCTGAGGAAGCCAGGGCTGCCGCGGAAAAATCAAACTCCGATGACGTTTGGCCGAGACCGCCTCCCTATGCGCCTCAGGATGGTGCTGATCCAAAAGAGGGAGGGCGGGGAGAAAACGCCCCTGCTGGAAACGAGGGGGGAGCACCGGGACTGATGGGCGTGCGCGGACGGGAAGGCGGGGAGAGCGAAAAGGAGGTGGGAGGTGGCCCGGAGCCGCTCAGGCTCAGCCCGCTCTGCTCCGCTCCCTGCGCCGCGCCGAGCGCGCCGAGCTCCGATCCCGAGTCGGGCAGTTCCGGGGAGGAGTGGCCCCGGGCAGACTCAGACTCAGGTGATAGTAAGGTAGGGATCGGGACCCGACACACCCTCGGTCGTAGCAAAGGGGGATGGCAGGAGGATATTCCCGTTACGGACTGGAGGAAAATAAATATTGCATGCGCAGATTGGGCCCCTTCAGCAGCATTGGCAGTCCCGGTTAGGATGACAGGAGAAGGTGATGAGACACGAAGAGCGTACAGCCCTGTGAATCCTAAGGATATACAGGTGATTGTTAAAGCAGTTGCGGAAAAGGGACTTAATTCTGCCATGGTTACCACCCTCATAGATGGGCTTTTGGGGGGAGATGACATGCTCCCGTTTGATATAAAACAAGTTAGCAGACTAATTTTTAATGGGGCAGGCAGGATCGTTTTCAGGCAAGAATGGGAAGATAACTGTGCAAATCAACTAGCCCGAGCAGTCGGGGCAGATCACCCACTGCATGGCTCCAACCTGCAGTGACTGATGGGCAGAGACCCATCAATGATTACCCCCCAAGCACAAGCCCAAGGTATGCGACCCCATGAAGTTATGACAACCACCCGTGCAGCTAGAGAGGCCATTCGTGCTACCTGTAGGGTTGTAGCCAAGCCATCACCATGGACCACAATAAAACAGAATGAAAGTGAGAGCTTTACACAGTTTGTGGACCGTCTGCAGGCAGCCATGGACTCTTCGTCCCTGCCTGCGGATGCAAGAGGCCCGGTCCTTGCAGACTGCTTACGTCAGCAGTGTAATTCAAAAACCAAGGAAATCCTTCGATCACTGCCAGCGGGGTCAAGTATTGCTGACATGATTAAACATGTCATGAAGGAAGAGCATCTAGCCCTGATTCAGGCAGCTGTTCGCACTGCAATAGCTGATGTGATGGCATGTTATAAATGTAGCCAAGCGGGCCATGTGGTGGCAAACTGCCCCCAACTGGTGAACCAGCCACCAGCATCTAATCCGCGCCAGAAGCAATGTAGGGGACCGTGCTGGGCCTGTGGAAAGAAAGGGCATTTTGCTAAGGACTGCAGATCTAAAAAGCAGAGAAACGGGATGGGGAGAGGGTGCCCGGGCCGCACACAGCCCTCTCCCACTTGGGATATGAGGCGGCCCAACTATGTCAACCCTGGATGGGACAAGGCACTCTCGAACCTGCCGCCCCCCCTAGCAACAACCAACGATATGGCCCAACCAGCGGTCCAACCGAATCTGCCTACGCTTCAGGGACAGCCGGAACCACCCCTTGGGGGCGAAACCCAGGTGATGCAGGATGGCTCAAAGGTAAGATGTGGTACCCATTTCTTCTGGGAAATGACAAAGCTAGAGGAGCGCCTGTGCAAATTATTAAGTCCATACGGCAAGCACCCCAAGCTGTCGAATCTAACCCAGCCCTTAACCCGCTAAGTCTTTAGCATAAGAGACCGAAGCTCGTACTATAATCCCCACCAGCACCACAACTACTGCCAGACACGTGACCCCCACCAGTGCCGAAACAGCCTCAATGATTGAGCAAAATCAGAAGTTTCATTCCCTCAAAATAACAGTGGATGAGGATCTAGCTGGAATTGAGAAATCAACCAGCGCCTTAGAACGATCCCTGAGTTCATTGTCTGAAGGTGTCCTCCAAACTCGTAGGGGACTAGATCTCTTGTTTTTACAACAAAGAGGACATTGTGCTGCGCTAGGAGAAGAGTGTTGTGTACATGCAAACAACACCGGCGTTGTCCGTGATCCCATGGCCAGGCTCAGAGAAGGTTTGGAAAAAAGAAGACGAGACAGTGAAGTCCAGCAAGGATGGTTTGAGTCATGGTTTAACCACACACCATGGCTAACCACCCTCATTTCCACACTCATGGCACCATTTATACTGCTCATCATAGCGCTGGTCTTCAGCCCCTGTATATTGAGTAAGCTTGTGTTGTTTGGTAAAGACCGGTTAGAAGAAGATAATATAATGTTAGTAGAACGTAGACAGCTGCTTTAAGAACACGGTTTTAGTTATCATAGAATAGAATCATAGAATTAGCCGGGTTGGAAGGGACCTCAGAGATCATGTAGTCCAACCCTTGACCCACCGGAGCAGTTGCTAGACCATGGCACTGAGTGCCACATCCAGGCTCTTTTTAAATATCTCCAGGGACGCAGAATCCACTACTTCCCTGGGCAGCCCATTCCAATGCTTGATCACTCTCTCCGTAAAGAAATTCTTTCTAATATCTAACCTAAACCTCCCCTGGCACAACTTAAGACTGTGTCCTCTTGTCTTGTTGAAGGTCGTCTGTGAAGAGTCCAGTTCCCACCTCGCTACAGCCTCCTTTCAGGTAGTTGTAGAGAGCGATGAGGTCTCCCCTGAGCCTCCTCTTCTTCAGGCTGAACAGCCCCAGCTCTCTCAGCCTCTCCTCATAGGGCCTGTGCTCAACTCCCTTCACCAGCCTGGTTGCCCTCCTTTGGACCTGTTCCAGGACCTCTACATCCTTCTTAAACTGAGGGGCCCAGAACTGGACACAGTACTCAAGGTGTGGCCTAACCAGTGCTGAGTACAGGGGCAGAATCACCTCCCTGGACCTGCTGGTGACGCTGTTTCTGATACAGGCCAGGATTCCATTGGCCTTCTTGGCCACCTGGGCACACTGCTGGCTCATGTTCAGCTTCCTGTCAATCCAGACTCCCAGGTCCCTCTCTGCCTGGCTGCTCTCCAGACACTCTGTCCCCAGCCTGTAGCACTGCATGGGGTTGTTGCGGTTAACCCTATTATAGATAGGTATACCCCATGATTAATGGTTACCCTCTACTAACACACTTGTTTGATGTGCCTTATGTTTCATACAAGCCTTTACTACTGTAACACCCTAAGTTTGTCATATTTTTACTAATTTAGTTGCGTGGACTGAGGAATTATTAGTTACCCCAGGTACTATGGACCTTTAGATGTGCCTGAGAACCCGCTGTGCCTTATACTTTTCATATCTTTAATGTTTTAAGTTTTCTATACTTCTGCCCATTTAGTTAAGCACAGGGAGGGGGGGAAATGTGGTAGTTAAGGTTTGGCGGCCGGAAGATATCGCGCTGTACGGCAAGATAAGATAGGGCCTCCCTCCTGACAACCAATAGGTATGGGAGGGACTGGGAGGGGACTAAAAGGGACTGGGAGGGGACTGGGAGGGATTTGGAGGAACAGGGAGGGGACTGGAAGGAACGGGGAAGGGAACTGGGAGGGACTGGGACGAAATGGGAGGGACTGGGAGGGGACTGGGACGGGATTGGGAGCAACTGGGAGGGACTGAGAGGGACTAGGAGGACCTGGGAGGAATTGGGATGGACTGGGAGGAATTCGGAGGGAATGGGAGGGGACTGGGAGGGATTTGGAGGCACTGGGAGGTACTGGGACGAAATGGGAGGGATGGGGAGGGGACTGCGAGGAACTGGGAGGGGACTGAGAGGGACTGGGAGGACCTGCCTGGGACTGGGAGGAATTGGGATGGAAAGGGAGGGGACTGGGAGGGATTTGGAGGGGACTGAAAGGGACTGGGAGGAATTTGGAGGGAATGGGAGGGGACTGGGAGGGATTTGGAGAAACTGGGAGGTACTGGGACGAAATGGGAGGGACGGGGAGGGGACTGTGAGGAACTGGGAGGGACTGGGAGGGGACTGAGAGGGACTGGGAGGACCTGCCTGGGACTGGGAGGAATTGGGATGGAAAGGGAGGGGACTGGGAGGAGTTTGGAGGAACTGGGAGGGGACTAAGAGGAACTGGGAAGGGAACTGGGAGGGACTGGGACGAAATGGGAGGGACTGGGATGGGATTGGGAGCAACTGGGAGGGACTGTGAGGACCTGGGAGGGACCGGAAGGAATTGGGATGGAATAGGAGGGGACTGGGAGGGATTTGGAGGGGACTGAAAGGGACTGGGAGGACCTTGGAGGGACTGGGAGGAAATGGGAGGGACTGGGAGGGGACTGGGATGTGGTAGTTAAGGTTTGGTGGCCGGAAGCTATCGCGCTGTACGGCAAGATAAGATAGGGGCTCCCTCCTGACAACCACTAGGTACGGGTCCCTGAGGCCAGCAGGCGGAAGTGCCGATGTAAACCCAGGTTCTATAGGGCAGTGTAACCCAAACAATAAACGCCATTTGCCTCCCCCACATTGGTGTCTGTGAGCTGATGGACCCAGTAACCTGGGGTTGGTTGCCGTGCCGATCCTGAACCAGGTCGCCACGCCTCGCTGGAGGCAACACCTCCCAGTTCCTCCCAGTCCCTCCAAGTTCTTCCCAGTCCCTCCCACTCCATCCCAGTCCCCTCTCAGTCCCTCCCAGTCCATCCCAGTCCCTCCCAATCCCCTCCCAGTCCCTTCTAGTCCCTTTTAATCCCCTCGCAGTCCCCTCCCAGATGCTCTGAGTCCCCTCCCAGTCCCCTCCCAGTCTCTCCACATCCCCTCCCAGTCCCCTCCCACTCCCTCCCAGTTCCTCTCCGTCCCCTCCCAGTCCCTCCCGGTTCCTCCCAGTCCCTTTCAGTCCCCTCCCAGTCCCCTCCCAGTTCCTTCCAGTCCCCTCCGTGTCCCCTCCCAGTCCCTCCCAGTCCCTTTCAGTCCCCTCCCAGTCTCGCCCAGTCCTCTCTCAGTCCCTCCCAGTCTCTCCCAGTTCCCTCCCAGTCCCATCCCAGTCCCTCCCAGTCTCTCCTAGTTCCCTCCCAGTCCCTCCCAATCCTTTCCCAGTCCCCTCCCAGTCTCCCCCAGTTCGTCCCAGTCTCTCCCAGTTCCCTCCTCGCCCCTCTCAATCCCCTCCCAGTCTCTCCTAGTTCCCTCCCAGTCCCTCCCAATCCTTTCCCAGTCCCTTCCCAGTCTCCCCCAGTTCGTCCCAGTCTCTCCCAGTTCCCTCCTCGTCACTCTCAATCCCCTTCCAGTCCCTCCCAGTACCTCCCAATCCCCTCCCAGTCCCTCCCAGGCCCCTCCCAGCTCCTCCTAGTTCCTCCCAGTCTCATTCAGTCCCCTCCCAGTCCCTCCCAGTCCCTTCCAGTCTATCCCAGTCCCTTTCAGTCCCCTCCCAGTCCCTCCCAGTGCATCCCAGTCACTTTCAATCCCCACCCAGTCCTTCCCAGTCCCTTCCCAATCCCCTCCCTGTCCCTCCCAGTTCCTCCAAGTCTCTCCCAGTTCCGTCCCAGTCCCTCCCAATCCCCTCCCAGTCCCTCCCAGTCCCTCCCAATCCCTCCCAGTCCCTCCCAGTTCCCTCCCAGTCCCTCCCAATCCCTCCCAATCCTCTCCCAGTCTCTCCCAGTTCCTCCCAGTCCCGTCCTAGTCCCCACCCAGTCCCTTCCAGTTCCTCCCAATCCCCTCCCAGTCCCTCCCAATCCCCTCCCAGTCCCTCCCAGTCCCCTCCCAGTCCCTCCCAATCCCTCCCAGTCCCCTCCCAGTCCCCCTCAGTTCCTCTCAGTTCCCCCAGTATCTCCCGGTCCCTCCCAATCCACTCCCAGTCCTTCCCAGTTCCTCCCTGTCCTCTCCCAGTCCCTCCTAATCCCCTCCCAGTCTTTCTCAGTTCCCTCCCAGTCCCTCCCAATGCCACTTAAACACTGTACACTGGTAAGGATGAAAGCAAGACCCCAAAACTATTTTTTTCCTCATTTCCAGTTTTGTCAACATGAAAACACAAGAAAAAGGCTCTCCCAGAGTTTTTTATTTTATTTTTTTTTCCATTTAATGAAAGGCACTGGAGCAAGGGAACCATAACTGAGCAGCTGTGTTTCCACATCCTTGCCACACAGCCATGTCTCACTCTTTGGCATCATCAGTGGGAAATCACCCACTGCATCTGGCATTTGCTGCCCCAAAGGGTCTGGGTGGTGACATGGTGACACCAGGCTGGCTGTGATCACCTGGAGCCCCTGTGTTGTCCAGAACAGAAACCTGTCCCAAGCCCCACGCAGCAGCAGCATGGGTCTGCAGCTGACCCAAGGGGTGTCCTTGGACGACCACGGCTCCCTAAACTCCTCCTGGCTCCTGGGAGTCAACAGGCAGCCCCACTGCAGCTCCTCTGGCCAAGGTGCCCTTCTGCCCCAGTGTTCCCTGAGGAGCAACCCCGGGGTGATGGGCTGCAGGCCCTCTTCTCCCCAGGTTCCCCACAAGCTCCACTCCCCTCAGTCCCCCTGCTTCCCCTGCTCCCCCACAGGCTCTGCTCCCCCATGGGCACGGTGCTGCTGAAGCTGCCAAGTGGGGACTCTGGGGGCTGCCACATCCTCCTCACCACCCATGGCCACACGTGGGATGGGGTAAGCAGGAGGAGTGGCAGGGGTCTGCAGGGGGCATGGCAGCCCCAGCATGGATTGGGTCTCCCCCAGCACGTCAAAGCATTCTGATGAAGATTCCCCATTTTCAAGGAGTCACATGGATTAAGACAAGGGGAAATGGGCACAAGTTGCTCCTGGGAAGATTCCAGGTGGACAAGAGGAAAATTTTCCACTGGCAGGACAGTGGAACATTGGAATGGTCTCCCAGGGGAAGTGGTGGATTCTCCCACTGGGGACAGTTTCAAGTCTCAGCCCAACAGCGTGCTGAGACATCTCATAGGAACTGCACTATTACCTAGAGGGCTTGGACCAGAGGATCCTTGAGGTCCCTTCCAACCTGACATTCTATGATTCCATTCTTCCCCACCAGCATCTTCTGGAACACCTTCCAACAGCAGCTGGGGAATGGTTCTTGGGATCATAATCCACGAAACATGACAGGGTGTGGTTTGGAAGGGACCTCTGAAGAGACCTGGCCATCCCAGCAACCATCCAGTCCAGCAGGAGCCAGGAGAGCAGTAAGGAGGGCAGCATGGGCAAAGTCCTGAGCCGGCCAGGCTGTTTCTGCTGGAACTGCTGTTGCCTGGGCAAGGGCCAGCAGGAGCATGAGGACTTTGAGGAGGACTACGTGCCCCAGAGGTTGATGCTGGCACCAGTTTCAACACAGAGCCAAGCAGAGCCCAACAAGAAGGCAGCCAGACAGCTATCATGGAAAGTCTGGAAAAGCAGGAGGGCTCCTGTGAGCCAGGTGTTGGAAGTGTCTGTCTCCAACCCTTCCTGGTGGGGGTTGAGCACCATGCTCACCCAGCATCGCCCGGGCTAGCCTGGTCCTGGAAGCCACCTCCATCCCACACCTCCTCCTCCTCCTCCTGCCCACAGGAGGTGGGCCACAGGCAGCAACCAGCAGTGCTGCCGGGTGGCAGCCAGAGCCAGGTCTCGTCCCTTGATGGGGACAGATTGCCAGAGCTGCCCTGCCCCAAGAACTCTCTAGCCAAGGCCATGGGGAGACACCACGTCCAGGTAGGGAGCCCAAGGGCAATGGGCATGGACATCTTCCCAGCCCAGGAGCTGTTGGGCAGCTGGGAAGTGCTGGAGGGAACGGGCTGGGCCGGGAGGCTGCAAGGGTATCCTGGCAGAAGGACCTTTCACAACCGGGACGTGGAGCCACAGGAGCAAGGGCCAGAGTCATTGCAGTCTCTCCTTGGTTTCTTCTGCAGTCGGGCAGCCTGGTAGGCAGGCCGACAGAGGAGGAGACAGCTTGCCAGCCATGCCAGCTGCCTCTCCTCAGGCAGGATGTGGCACCCAGGCATGCACTCACAGCTCAGCCCTCAGGAGCTGCCAGCACTTGCTGTCAGAAGCCACGTCCCCCTCCAGCTGCACGCTCCACACCTTTAGGCAGGGGCAGAGACAAGGCTGCCAGCACCTGCTGCAAGCTGCCTCCTCTGCCAGCAGCAACCTTTGCCAGAGGCAGAAACACAGCCAGCAGCGCTGCAACCAGTGGCCCCCAAGAGGTTGTCTCCTCTGCCCGGGGCATGTGGGGTGACCGGGGCACATCTGCCAGGGTGGAGAGCTGGAAGCCTGCCCTGCACGGCCCTGGAGCCTCTGCCCCAGCTGGAAAGGGGACAGCCTGGCACTTCCCCAATGAGCCCCAGGACTAGGGTTTCACTGGGCGATGGCAATGCTGCAAGCAGCCAGCAGCAAGGCAGGACCGGGCTATACCAAGAAGAGTAGAGGAAGTCTGGGCAGCTGATGGAAACATCCCTTGCCTGATCTCCACAGATGTGGGAGCACTGGTGTTGCCTGTAGCACCCCTGGGACAGCTTCCTTGGAGAGGGATGCGGGACCAGCATGCTGTGGACAAACGGCACGACGTGTCCCAGAAAGGTTGACAGTGAGTGTCAGGTGCCAGCCCAATATCAGGTTATCCTGTGACCAAGGGGCTGCTGCAGATCGTTTGACCATCCGGTCTGTCCACACGGAGCATCTGGAGGACCAGGAGAGGAGCTGCCCGGCCCAGCCCAGCGCAGACACCCAGCAGTGTCAGCAGGGTGGCCTGGAGGCCAGGCAGCTCTGGTGGCAGGAGAGCGAGGAGCAGCAGGTCCTCCTGACAGAGTCGTGGCAGCTCAGTGTCAGATCCAGGAGGGTGAGTACCAAGTATGGGGTGGGATGGGATGGAATGGAATTGGATGGGATGGGATTTGATTGGGTGGGTCAGGACAGGACAGGGGGATGGAGCCTCCCTCTGCCTGGATCACGCTGCTGCGCCGCACAGCTCCGGCCCCATCATCTCCCGTCTCTGACAGCAGCCGCATCCAGGTGCTGCTGGGAGCCAGGCTGCTTTTACTAAACCCCTCTTTCCTTCCAGACCTGCAGAGTGAGCTTGAACCTGTGTCAGCCAGAGGCGAGGCGCAGGGAACTCCTGCATGATGCCACCATCAGAGAGGACATGCTGGAATCATAGAATCATAGAATTGGCTGGGTTGGAAGGGACCTCAGAGATCATCGAGTCCAACCCTTGAACCACCGCTGCGGTTGCTAGACCATGGCACTGAGTGCCACATCCAGGCTCTTTTTAAATATCTCCAGGGACGCAGAATCCACTACTTCCCTGGGCAGCCCATTCCAATGCTTGATCAATCTCTCAGTAAAGAAATTCTTTCTAATATCTAACCTAAACTTCCCCTGGCACAACTTAAGACCATGCCCTCTTGTCTTGTTGAAAGTCGTCTGGCAAAAGAGTCCAACCCCCACCTGGCTACAACCTCCTTTCAGGGAGTTGTAGAGACCGATGAGGTCTCCCCTGAGTCACCCCTTCTTTAGGCTTAACACCCCCAGCTCCCTCAGCCTCTCCTCATAGGATCTGTGCTCGAGTCCCTTCACCAGCCTGCTTGACCTCCTTTGGACCTGCTCCAAGACCTCAATATCCTTCCTAAACTGAGGGGCCCAGAACTGGGCACAGGACTCGAGGTGTGGCCTCGCCATCGCTGAGTACAGGGGCAGAATCACTTCCTTGGACCTGCTGGCAACGCTGTTCCAGATCCAGTCCAGGATGCCATTGGCCTTCTTGGCCACATGGGCACACTGCTGGCTCATGTTCAGCTTCCTGGCAATCCAGACTCCCAGGTCCCTTTCTGCCTGGCTGTTCTCAGCTACTCTGTCCCCAGCCTGGAGCTCCCCATGGCGTTGTTGTGGCCAAAGTGCAGGACCCGGCACTTGGCTGTGTTGAACCTCATCCCGTTGGAATCAGCCCAACTCTCCAGTCTGTCCAGGTCCCTCTGCAGAGCCCTCCTGCCTTCCAGCTGATCCACACTCCCCCCCAGCTTAGTGTCGTCTGTGAATTTGCTGATGATGGACTCAATCCCCTCATCTAAATCATCAATGAAGATATTGAACAGAACTGGGCCCAATACTGATCCCTGGGGGACACCACTAGTGACCGGCCGCCAACTGGATGCAGCCCCGTTCAGCACCACTCTCTGGGCCCGGCCCTCCAGCCAGTTCCTAACCCAGCACAGGGTGCTCCTCTCCAAGCTGTGGGCTGACAGCTTTTTCAGGAGGATGCTGTGGGAGACGGTGTCAAAGGCTTTGCTGAAGTCCAGGTAGAACACATCCACAGCCTTCCCCTCATCCACCAGTCAGTCACCTGATCATAAAAGGAGATCAGGTTGGTCAGGCATGACCTGCCCTTTCTAAACCCCTGCTGGCTGGGTCTAATCCCATGGAGTGCATGGAAGCCCCCGGACTCAGCCAGCAGCAAGTGGGGGCAAGAGGGAGGAGATTCCTGACAGTGCTGGAGAACAAAGCAGCTGATTTAGACCAAGAGGGGGAAGAGGACAGTGACGGAGATGACATCATCTGGCCCTCTTCCCAGGAGTTCTTTCAGGACCTCAACTTTGTCCCCCAGGAGGAATCCAGCACATCCAGCAGCATGGGCACAGAGTCTGAAGGACAGGAAGATAATTACCAGCAGAGCACATTTCCTGAATCACTGGAGCTCATGGACATGGAGCCAGCAGGTTCTGCCCGGGCTAGAGCTCTTGAGAAAGAGGGGCACCACTTGCCTCTGGCTCCTGTGGCACAACAGAAGGGAAAAGCACCAGCTTCTCTTGCCTTTAGTGAGCTAGACACAGCAGTGGAGGCAGAGAGCCTGGCACCTGCCCCCTCCAGCCCCATAGAAGATGATCTGGCTCTGGTTGACACCGACCACTTCTTTGTTGGCAATGCTGTGGCCAAGGCTGTGCTTGTGACACAGGGACCAGACCAGCAGGACACCACAGCAGAAGCTGAGAGCCTGGGTCCTGTCCCCTCCAAAACCACAGATGAGGATCTGGCTCTGGTGGACACACACCTGTTCATTGTCAGGGAGTCTGTGGCCAAGGCTGTGCTTGAGACATAGGGATCAGGCCAGCAGTCCACAGAACAGCAAGACCTCCTAGAAGGCATGGGCCATCAGGCAGAGCCCAGCACAGCCTTTGGCTCTTTTGTAGCACAAGAGGCTGAAGGGACTTCATCACCTCTGGCAGACACTGGCACCCCCCACCATGCACCATCTGCCCAAGATGAAGGAGAAGCATCGGCTTCTCCCTTGTGTTGGGACCCTCAGCACCAGGTGAGCCAGGCACCCGTGGCCAGCCCCGGGCATCCCGAGGTGCCAGAACCTGGCCCAGTGCCCGGGTGTGCGGGGCAGGGAGATGCCTGGGGCTCTGCGTGTCCTCCTGCTGCCATCCCCTCCATCCCTCTGCTCTTGCTCTCCCTGTGCATGTGGCCTCTGAGACCAGAGGTGACACACCGCCCTCCTCCAGTCCCAGGGACATGCCCAAGGCTGACCCAGGTACGTCCCCGAGGCGAGGGCAGGCCTGGCCCAGCAGCCATCCTGGTGAGCAGCACTGGGCACACGGGGACTGGCGGTGCCCCGGCCACCTCTCCCTGGGGAAAGGCCACGCTGGCAGGGGCAGCCAGGAGCCCACCCATAACCCACCCAGCCCCTCACCTACAGCTCTCTTTCCTGCAGGCACGGCCACACCCCCACAGGCCACAGCGCGATGGAAACGGTTCTCCCTCTTCAGAAGGGTGTCCAGGGGCGTGCGCAGGGTTTTCCAGTTCTTCCGTAGAGCACGTCGGAGAAAGGAACCCAGCTCCCCTGCCAGCACCAGGAGGGTTCCTGGAGGTGGCCACCAGCCCTGAGCACGCCCCACCATGCTGCCAGCTGCCTTTTACCTGCCTGTGGTTTTATTGAGCCTAATAAAAGCTGACAGCTCCCCACAGTGCTTGTCTCTGTCTGGTGCCTCCGGGAGAAGTGCAGAGCAAGGGGAACCGCTTCCAGGCAGCTGCAGCAGGAGCTGGGCTGGCAGGAATAAGATTTTATCCCCTTGTACCCCAAAGCACAGCGGAGCCAGCAAAGGCAGGGTGGGGGTACCCTGGTGAGGCCAGGGATGCCTCCCCTGCTGGGGGACGCTTTCCCTGGAGACAGAGCAGCAACAGGGGCTGCTGGTTCCACGGTGTCCCATATTCTCAGGCACTGACAAAGTCACTCCTGCACAGACAAAGAGGCACTTGGTGAGACAGTGGCAGTGCCCTCACTTGGGGGTTCCCACTGTGCAGCCCATGCCCAGCAGCTGAGCCAGCAGCTTCACCTCAGCCTGGCTGAGGGTGGCCCAGGGGAAGCAGAGTGGCCCTGGTGCCATAACCAGGCTGGTCAAGGAGGACATCAGGCCACCACACCTGCAGCACCACAGCTTGTCTCTGCCTTCCTTAGCACCACGCAAACCCCCTTGACTGCTGCTCACCCTCCCTTCTTCAGGCTAAAGCCAGGACTTCTGTCTGGCTTTTTTTTTCCCCTCAGTCACTGCCCAAGACCCTGAATCAAGGAACAATGGGCTCTGCAGCACCATGCTCCTGTTGTACTTACACAAGCCCACACAACCCTCACTGCCCAGGTGCTTTGCTCAGGGTGTTAAGTATCAACAGCAGACTTAGAAGGGCCTTAATATCTCCATCCTCTGCTAGGGCAGCCAGAGGGGTGGCACTCTGCAGCGGGGGCCTCCTGGTAGGACAGGTGAATTTATGATTTGTTCTGCTCAATGAGCTGCAGCCCAGGGTGAAGAAGGAACATCTGAAGGATGAAATGGCCAAAAATGTCTGGTTTATGCACACACAGGGCAGGGAACCCTGGACATGCAGCCTGGGCCACCAGAGTCCCCAGGAACTTGCTTTGTCATTCCACTGAAGTAGCTTGTGCCCTGAGTCTTCCAGACCTTCCAAAAGGTGCTGAGGAGCTTTCCTGAAGCCTTCCTTCTAGTGCAGACTTAAAGGAGGATCTCCTCTGCTCTTTCTGTACAGCTGCAGCTTTGCTGATGACATCAAGCATCCAACAGCTGCTGCTCTCGTCTGCTATCATCCCACCCAGCAAGCACTGGAGAAGTTGGGTATCATCAGGACTCTGAGATCACAAACAAAATCAATCACATGCTGCTAACGGGTACTCTCCTGACCAGATCAAGACACCCTGGGACCTGCAGACCAGAAGGACTTTCTTGGCATAGAAGTTTGCTGTGTCTTTTGGATAAGGCAGCAGCAGAAGAGGAGGCTGAGTGTACCCCACTGCATGAGAATGAACAGTCCCATAAGGCAGCTGAAAGCAAGCAGCACCCCAAAGCCCAGCTGGTCCTTGCTATGGGCTGCAGGCATGACTTGCAAAAAGAGGGAAATACCGATCCTCTTGCCACAAAAATAAAACCCCAGATCCAATGCTAGTGCTGTGGAATCTCAAGCCCCCACTTAAGGAACAGCAGCAATACACAGTCCTTCCAAGACATGCAGGTAGGACTGTGTCCCTCACACAGGCAGACGGATTGCTTGCCACAGTGGCCTTGTTCCACTCTGCAAGAGCAACTGGGCACATCTGTACGAGGTGGAGGATCACTGAGAGAGACCTTGGCTTCCAGGGGAAGGCTGGCAGTCAGGGAGGGAAGCAGCAAAGACAATCATGGTCTTGCTGACTGGAGCCCCCCAAGGACATGAGCTATCATGGGTGAGAGCACCACAAGACCCAGAGCTTAATGTTAAAAAACTTCCCTGCTTCATTATTAAATACATCAATCAGACACATTACCAGTAGAAATAGGTATGCTACAGATTTCCACTGTTTAAATGTGCACAAAACAGTTTGGTATCTAAGACTGTCAGCACCTGCACAATTACACACTCTGCTCATACTCCTCCTTCTGTGTGTAAAGGGGATTTAACCAGACACATTAAAAGGGAAAAGAGCTTTCTGCTTCTTTTCCCCTTTCTGTAAGAAGCATCCTTCTGGATAAAGAGAACTGGAAACAAAGCAACTTTGTTATCTTGTGTTTCTGCTCTCAGAAGATCAGATGTGATTGTTTGGAATTAACAAACATGCAAGGAACACTTAGATTCCTCACAATCACTGTTCCCACAGCAGTGAATAAAAGCTCCATCAGTCAGTAGGGCTTTGCAAATAGGACACAAACACTCATCAGGAATGGGATCATCAGAGGAGGAGGAGGATGAGGAGGATGGCTCTTTGGATAAAGAGAAAGGCTTTTCCTTCTTTCCTCTGGCATATGCTTCCCTGGAAGCAGGATGGGGAAGGAAAAAGACAAAAGTTCAAGACGGGCACAAGGAAAAATTTTCCAAGCTTTGGATTGTATCAAAGGAAGTAAGAGATGGAATTTCTGGGTGAAATTTTATACTGGAAAGCCCAGTATCTCTCAGCCCAGGAGACCATATTTCTTCTTTGAACTTAGGACACATTGCTGGCTCACGATCAACTTGGTGCCCACCAGGACCCCTCCCAGCCTGTGCTGAAGGTACAGAGAGGATCCAAGGCTGTGTCATTAGATACAGAGTATTTAAACTGGCAGACTGCAGGGCATGAAGAAGCAAGAGTGGAGGGGCTGGGACAACTGAAAAGCTCTTAGACAACGTTTTCTGTCAGAAATGATAGAAATGAGGGACAGGCATCAGTGACAGTGTTGACGTTCAGCAAAAAAAGCAAAACAATTCCCAAATGGGCCACTGAGACATTTCACTTCACTGCTTGATAGGAGCTGGAAATACATCAAGAGTAAATTCACTGAAGAGATGTTTTTGGTGGTGGTGATTTTCAGAGCTGAATCAGCTACTAGCTGCCTTTTCCTCGTGAAAATAGGGAGAGAAGAGGGAAAAAATATGAATGGGTGCCTGAGGGCTCCCTGTGGCAGGGCTGACTCAAGAGGGAGCTCCACGGCTCTTCCCAGCACCCGATGGATGTGGATTCTGAGGAGCAGGTGGCAGCTGCTGGGAAAGGAGCAGAGGGGAACAGCAGCCCAGCAAGGAGCAGGAGGAAAGGGGGATGGGCTGCTGGGCTGCCTGACTTTCTATAGGATGTGGGCAGGAGAGGGGAGGGAATAGTGACCCCTCTCAGATCCCTCAGGCTCACAGACCCTCCTTCTTTACTTCTCCAACTAGGACAGGTACCTTTGTTCCAATCAGTGGGAACCTCACCAGACCACCATCACCTCTCCAATAGGATGGACAGAGGCTCAGCAACTGCGTCTGCCAGCTCCTCAGGACCCGTGCGTGGACCCCGTGAGGTCCCATAAACTTGTGCCCCTGCAGGTTCTTTAGATGATCACAAACCTCTTCTTCTCCCCCAGTGGGGGCTCCTTGGTTGTCCCAGGCCCTGCTTTCCCCTGCTGTGGCCTCTGCAATGAGGCAATGAGCACTTCCCAGAGGAGACTGAGGCAAACAAGTCCTGGAGAACCTCAGCATTCTCAATATCCTGTGGAGCTAGGTCTGACATTTCCTTCAGGAGAGGGCCTCCATTTGCCTGGCTTCTCCTTTTATTCCCACCTAGGTACCTCTCAAAGCTTTTCTTCCTGCTCTTTCCATCCCTTTGGCCACAACAACCCCATGGGGAGCTCCAGGCTGGGCACAGAGTGGCTGGAGAGCAGCCAGACAGAGAGGGATCTGGGAGTTGGGATTGCCAGGAAGCTGAACATGAGCCAGCAGTGTGCCCAGGTGGCCAAGAAGGCCAATGGCATCCTGGCCTGGATCAGGAACAGCGTGGCCAGCAGGTCCAGGGAAGGGATTCTGACCCTGTGCTCAGCTCTGGTGAGGCCACAGCTTGAGTCCTGTGTCCAGTTCTGGGCCCCTCAGCTCAGGAAAGAGGATTTAAGTCCTGGAGCAGGACCAAAGGAGGCAACTGGGCTGGTGAAGGGATCCAGCACATATCCTATGATGAGAGGCTGAGGGAGCTGGGGGTGTTCAGTCTGGAGAAGAGGAGGCTCAGGGGAGACCTCATCACTCTCTCCAACTCCCTGAAAGGAGGTTGGAGCCAGGGGGGGGTTGGTCTCTTTTCCCTGGAAACTCTCAGCAAGACAAGAGGGCACAGTCTCAAGTTGTGCCAGGGGAGGTTTAGGTTCGAGATTAGAAAGAATTTCTTTAGGGAGAGGGTGATCAGACATTGGAATGGGCTGCCCAGGGAAGTAGTGGATTCTCCGTGTCTGGAGATATCTAAAAAGAGACTGGATGTGGCACTGAGTGCCATGAGCTGGGAACCATGGGGGGAGGGGATCAAGGCTTGGACTTGATGATCTCTGAGGTCCCTTCCAACCCAGCCAATTCTATGATTCTGAGATTCTATGAACAGCTGGAGTCATGGCCATCAGGACAGCTCAGTCTCTCTCTTCTCCATCAGCTCTATCTCCTACCTCTCCAGTCACTGTGCTGGAAGCTGCTTTACCCCCACCCCAGGGTGGGACAAAGAGAGGGGGCTTTGGGGAGGGGGCCCCAACCTCAGAGAACCCAAAGCATTCTTCAACCCTTTGCACCCCACCAGCCACGAGGGATTGCTCCTTTCTACATTTGTAACATTTTATTGAGTATCTTATTAACAAAAAGCACCAAGTGGTATCGAACCTCAGGCTAGTGTGCCCCCACCCAGATATGCAAGACAAATTTATGGCTCTAAATAAAAAAGATCCTAGTGGAAAAGAATTCTTTTCACCTCAAAATCACACAGCTCACGTTTTCTTTCCAAGTCCCACTGCAAAGTCCCACTAAAATGTTCCACATGGCTGTTCCCTACCAAAAAACAGAAACAGACATGGTCCCATCCTGCCCCATCCCTTGAGGAGCGTCTCATAGTGATAACCACTTCCTCCTTTTGCCTTATCTGGGAAAAAAAAAGATGTCCAAGCCTGGAAACTCTCAAGCTTGACCATGCCCCTTCATTTCTGGTGATGGCTGAGGTGGGTCTGGTGGTGAGAGATGAGATCGCAGCTCTGGTAAAAACTCTTCTCACACTGGGAGCAGCTTTAGGGTCTTTCACCCCTATGGAGTCGCTGATGTCTCAACAAGTGGGAGCTTTCCCTGAAGCCCTTCCCACACTGGGGACACGTGTAGGGCTTTTCCCCAGTGTGGACATGTTGGTGACGAATCCAGGAGGTGCTGTTGTTGAAGGCTTTCCCACAGTGAGTGCAGGGATACAACTTCTCTCCTGTATGGATGCGGTGATGCTGTGACAATGCAGAACTGTGGGTAAACTCCTTCCCACACTCCAAACATTTATAGGGTTTCTCTCCTGTATGGATGCGGTGATGCTGTGATAAATTGGAACTCTGGGAAAACTCCTTCCCACACTCCAGACACTTAAAGGGTTTCTCTCCAGTATGGATGCGGCGATGCTGTGATAAATTGGAACTATGGGAAAACCCCTTCCCACACTCAGAACATTTAAAGGGTTTCTCTCCCGTGTGGATGCGGTGATGCTCTGATAAACTGGAACTCTGGGTAAACTTCTTCCCACACTCCAGACACTTATAGGGTTTCTCTCCTCTATGGATGCGATGATGCTCTGATAAACTGGAACTATGGGTAAACTCTTTCCCACACTCCAGACACTTATAGGGCTTCTCTCCTGTGTGGATGCGGTGATGTTCTGATAAATGGGAACTCTGGGTAAACTCCTTCCCACACTCCAGACACTTATAGGGCTTCTCTCCCGTGTGGATGAGGTGATGCTGTGATAAATGGGACCTATGGGAAAACCCCTTCCCACACTCAGAACATTTAAAGGGTTTCTAACCAGTATAGATCCGTTGATGAAGGATAAAATTACTTCTCCTGCTAAAACCTTTCCCGCAGTCAGGGCAGGTGTAGGACATGGTGTCTGTGTGATGGTGTCACCGTTGGACCAGATCCGAGCTGTCTCTAAACCATCTCCTGCAGTCAGGACATCTCTGGGGTCTCTCACCCCGATGGATTTTCTGATGATGGAGCTTGGCCAAGACGATCCTAAACCTTTTCCCACATTCCTGGATGATGTCAAATGCTTCTCCTGGATGAATTCAATGATTTCTCAGTAATGTGCTTTGACCAAAAGCTGTCTGATCTTTGGGGTACCCAGAGAGGTTTATGCCCAGATGGAGTCACCCTGTGCCTGTGAAAGAAGCCATAGTGCAGTGACAAAGTAGGGGTGGGCTTTTTGTGGGGTGAAGGCAGCCAAAACCTACATCAGTCCTCCTGTGGGTGAAACTGGAGTGTGAGGTGGAATGAGGAGGTTTCCCATAGAGGTGGACACCCACTGCTCATCCTTTACTTCATCTTTAGGTATTATACTGGCACCTAAAACTCAAAGGGGAACTGGCTGGGGTGCAGGGTACTGGGGTTGTGAGCCAGTCCTGCTGTGATTTGGGATCACTCATTTCAACTTACACTCCATGAGATATTTTAGTTCTCCCCTATTTCTGGCAACAACCCTTGGGGTGATTTAGGGATCCTTTCGTGCCACCAAACATCTCTGGTATGATTTATGTTCTCCACTGTGGCATCAAATCCCCACCATGACCTGGGGTTCTCCCATCACACCCACATGCAGGATGAGCTGTCATCCACTGGGATGAGTTTGGGTCCCCAGAGATGTTCTGGGAGTCCCCGACAGTGGCTTCTGAGGCCCGGGATTATTAAGCCCCTTAAAGTATTCTGGACTTGCAATCGTTACCCCTGGCTCCAGGGGGATTTCAGGGTGCCCAGTTGCAGCCCCCAAACTGTTGGGATGACTTGGGGATCCCCTATCACAGCCCTGCAAACCAGAAGGAGTTGGGAATGCCCGGGTGAGGTGGGGGAGAACCAATCACAGCTCCTCCACGCTCCTTAAGAAGTTGCGGGGTCACCAATCCCACCACCCTCACCCCGGGGATAACTTTAGTTCCCCCCTCTCACCCATCCCCCTCCCTCCTCCATCTTGTGCTGCTCTCCCCCAGTTTGGGCAGTACTGGGATAACCACTCCCCTCCCATCACCTCCCATCACCTCCCGGTACCTGCAGGGGGGGCACAGCCCAGGCCGGTGGGCAGGGGGGGGCGATGCTCTGGCGGTCACCAGTTGGGGGGTCCCGGCTGCGGGGCGGGGGTGTGGGTGCAGCCCCGGGGCGGCAGAGAGAAACCTCCCGGGAGCTGCAGCGCGATCGCGGGAAGCGGCGGGGGGAGGAAGAAAAGGTGGGGAGGGGCCTCGGGGGGGAGGGACCCGACGTGGGGGTGAGGTTGGGAGCTGGCAGGGGAGGGGACACCAGGGTTGTGTCCTGGGGGGGTTGGGGACATCAGGCTTGTGGCTGTTAATTCACTGCTTTCAGCTGTAAACTCAGGGGGACAGTGACCAACCCAGGTCAGGGTTTCTGCCCTGAAGGTTCTTCCTATTTCATTTCCATTTCACACTCAGCTTCATGGAACAGAATTCACTCTGAAATAAGTTTTTTTTCCTCTTCAGAGCACCTCGAATTTTGGGAAGCTGCAGACTCCAACTAAACAAGTGCAGGGGAGATCAGAAGTGTTGTGTTGGGTTCTCCACAGCTCTGGAATGAGGGATCCATGTGACCATGATCTTAAGTCCAGGGCAGCTGCTCTGACCTGGCCAACCCCAGTGTTCCACAGTATGACCACCAGTACCCTGCCTGTAGAGCAGGAAGTTGGACTGGATGACCTTTAGAGGGCCCTTCCAACCCAAATCATCCTCTGATTGAAGTTTGGGGGGATGGCTTGGTTTCTTCCATGGCTGCCTTCCCATCCTACCAGTGGGTCCCATCCTACCAGACAATCTTCCCATGCCTGGGACCTCCTCCTCCTCCACTTGCTGTGGCCATCACCTTTCCACTGGAGGCATTGTAATCATCATTAATTGTAACTCATTATTATTATTACGCTATTAAAGCACTTTTAATTTCAACCCTCGGGGATTCATTCCTTCTCCCCTTTCCCCTCCAAGGGAGTTTCCAGTGATTAAAAACCTTCTAAACTGCAAGGCTTCTCCAAAGGGGTGTGAGCTTTGGGAATGATCCCCTTGGCAACCCTTCATCACTTTTATCACACATTTTATCACAGAATCATCACATGAGGAGGGATGAGGACGAAATGTTGGCAAGAGCTTGGAGTGACCAGTCAAGGGGAGAATGGTTTCCGATTTGAAGAGGGGTGATTGACTTGAGACAGGAGTAAGAAATTCTATTTTGTGAGGGAGATGAGACACTGGCCCAGGTTTCTCAGAGAATCTCTGGTAGCCCCATCCCTGGAAGTGTTCAAGGCCAGGTTGGATTGGGCTTAGAGCATCCTGGTCAGGTGGGAGATGTCCCTGTCCATGCAGGGGGTTGGAGCTAGATGATCTTTCAGGCCCCCTCTAACCCAAACCATTCTGTGATTCATGATTCTACAATCACAAAAGTGAAGGTTATGGGCTGTGTAAAATTCTCCCAGGAGTCTCAAAGGGGGGATTTGTCCTTGAAAGAAAAGGATTAACAGCCACAAAAGTTATTCCAGGCTTAAAAACATCAAGGGCTGGTTTAATGTTGGTGGGGAGGAGGGAATGGGAGGACACCCTTCCTGACCTGAGCACAAAACAAAGACCTCAGGAGCCTGGAGATAAGAAGCTGTTGAATCAGTGCTGCCAGGTGTAAATCAGGAGGACAGTGACCAAGGCTGCCTTTCCTGCCCTGAAGGTTCTTCTGTGTCTTTGGTCTGCACAGCAAACCCTAAAGTCTTCTCCAAAGGCTTCAGGCTTTGGGAAATGTTTCCTGGCACCTTTTCTGGAAAAAACTTCATAAACCAAATATCTGCACTCTGGGTGGGGATTGGTTTTTGAATCAGGAGACAACTGACAGAAGCCTGACTGCAGGCTGCTGGAGGCATCCTGTCTCATGTCCCATGGTGTCACAGAGCTTTCAGGAGAGCTCATGAAGCATCCCTCCTGACAGGCAAGGAGCAGTAACGCTCCTCTGAAGAGCTGTGCCAGCTCCTGGAGTCTACAGCCCGGCAGAAACACCCGTGCCCCAGGCTCCCCAGGCTCCCTGGCAGCAGGACTGAGCGGCCACCAGAAACACTGCCTGAACAAAACCAGGGGGATTTGGGGAGAAAAACCTCAGAATCAGCTCCTCAGACACCCAGAGCTTTTGCCAGCTGTGCTACTCGAGCATTTCAAGCACACCCAATCCAAACCCAGCTCTCACAGCAGCCACAGTGCCTCTGCCATCCACATCTTCAAGCAGGGGAAAGGAACCGCTCTGAGAGCTGCAGGGCAGAGGAGAGGGGCAGCTGAGAGCAGTCCCCAAGGGGAGAGCAGTGCTGGAGCAGAGACACCTTCCCCTCTGGGGAAAGGAGAGAGGAGAAGGGAGAGAGACTGAGGGGCTGGAAACTCAACTGCACAGCTGGCATGGAACAGCCCTGCTGGAAAGGAAAAGAAGGAAATTCTCCTTTTATGATCAGGTGACTCGACTGGTGGATGAGGGGAAGGCTGTGGATGTGTTGTACCTGGATTTCAGCAAAGCCTTTGACACCGTCCCCCATAGCATCCTCCTGAAAAAGCTGTCAGCCCGTGGCTTGGAGAGGAGCACTCTGTGCTGGGTTAGGAACTGGCTGGAGGGCCGGGCCCAGAGAGTGGTGCTGAACGGGGCTGCATCCAGTTGGCGGCCGGTCACTAGTGGTGTCCCCCAGGGATCAGTATTGGGCCAAGTTCTGTTCAATATCTTCATTGATGATTTAGATGAGGGGATTGAGTCCATCATCAGCAAATTCGCAGATGACACCAAACTGGGAGGAAGTGTGGACCAACTCGAAGGCAGGAGGGCTCTGCAGAGGGACCTGGACAGACTGGAGAGCTGGGCCGATTCCAACGGGACGAGGTTCAACAAGGACAAGTGCCGGGTCCTGCACTTTGGCCACAACAACCCCATGGTGAGCTCCAGGCTGGGGACAGAGTGTCTGGAGAGCAGCCAGGCAGAGAGGGACCTGGGAGTCTACATCGACAAGAAACTGAACATGAGCCAGCAGTGTGCCCAGGTGGCCAAGAAGGCCAATGGCATCCTGGCCTGTATCAAAAACAGCGTCACCAGCAGGACCAGGGAGGTGATTCTGCCCCTGTACTCAGCACTGGTTAGGCCACAACTCGAGTACTGTGTCCAGTTCTGGGCCCCTCAGTTTAAGAAGGATGTAGAGGTCCTGGAACAGGTCCAAAGGAGGGCAACCAGGCTGGTGAAGGGACTCGAGCACAGGCCCTATGAGGAGAGGCTGAGGGAGCTGGGGCTGTTTAGCCTGGAGAAGAGGAGGCTCAGGAGAGACCTCATTGCTGTCTACAACTACCTAAAAAGAGGCTGTAGCGAGGTGGGAACTGGACTCTTTTCACAGACGACCTTCAACAAGACAAGAGGACACAGTCTTAAGTTGTGCCAGGGGAGGTTTAGGTTAGATATTAGAAAGAATTTCTTCACAGAGAGGGTGATCAGGCTATGGAATGGACTGCCCGGTGAGGTGGTAGATTCTCCGTCCCTGGAGACATTTAAAAAAAGACTGGATGTGGCACTCAGTGCCATGGTCTAGCAACTGCTCCGGTGGGTCAAGGGTTGGACTCGATGATCTCTGAGGTCCCTTCCAACCCGGCTAATTCTATGATTCTATGATTCTATGAAATCTAGAGACAGAGAGACAAAAGCCATCTCACCTTCCTGCCCCTTGCCCCAGCCATGCTCACGTTGCTCAAGTGTGGCTTTTTTCTAAAATTGTATGTATTTCAGTAAAAAACTGACATCACCCTGGTACAGAGTGCTCCTCCATGAGCTGCAGATCCACACCTGCCCCTCCGTGCTCCTCCATGGGCTGCAGGGGACAGCTGCCCTCTCCCCACAGCCTGCAGGGGAACTTCTGTTCTGGCCCTTCCTTCAGTCACTGACTTTGGGGTCTTGTGGAGGGCTGGCAGCAGGCTTCCACCTCCTTCTCCAGGGATAATCTTGGGCATTTTCTGCCACAGACATTCCATGGTCACCCAGGGCAGCTGCTGACTCCTGAGGGAGGTGCTCACCTGGTAAAGGGCACCCCAGGTCTCCACACCTCTTATATACCCCCAGGCTCCCCACAGAGACCCCCATGACAATGGTGTCCAGGCACCAGACCCTGCATCACAAAGCCCTGGTGGTGGCTGTGGAGATGCCCCAGGCCTGGAACTGGCTGGGACTGTGTCACTGAACAATGGAATCATGGAGTGGGTTGGGTTGGAAGGGTTAAAGATCATCTAGTTCCAACCCAACCCATTCCATGATTCCATGATCCCACTCAACTGAAGCCAACCCTGCCCCTGTCCCCATGAAACTCCCTTCTTAAACCCACCCACAGCATCAGCCTCACTCAGCAGCAGTGTCTCTTGGAGCTGCTCAAGGATGAGCTTCCTGTGCTCCTCCTGCTCCATGATCCTAGAGATCATTCCCATGACCCTCCAGATCATTCTGAATCCCAGAATACCTCAGGCTGGAAGAGACCCCTCAGCATCTCCTTGTCTGAGTGCCCTGCTCAAGACAGGATGAACCAGATGAGGTTGCTCAAGGGCTTCCCCAGTGTGGCTTCATCCACAAAGGGGCTGGAAGTGCCTTTTGTCCCAGCCCACAGGGGGATTATAAAGGCAGCAAACAGTGTTGGCACAAGTGCTGGACACTGAGGCACCGTCACTGCTTGCCAGGAGGACTTTGGATCCCTGATGGCACTGTGACCCTCATCATCTCGTGAACTTCCCACCAACCACATCACCCACCTCTTCAATCCAGACATCCCCAGTCTGGCTACAACAGGACAATGGTAGAGCATGGCAAAGGGCTTGCTAAAGGCCAGGTGCACCCCAGGCCTTTCTGTGCCCTGCCCACTCTGCTTCAGCAATCCCCTCTTTGTCTTTCACCTGCAGAACACAGCACTACTCACAGAATACCTCACAGAATACCTGAATACCAACCCTTTGAAATTTCCAAAGGCAAGGGTCTCATTTCCTTGCAGAGGAGCCCTCTGGATTTCCTCGCACTGGAGTTAGAATTATCTCCCTTGGAGACCTTGGTTATCCAAGGGGTGGACTTGATCTCAGAGGTCTCTTCAAACCCAGACGATTCTATGATTCTATGATAAAATTAGTCAAAATCTGAAGTGGGCTGGAGAGAATTAGCTAAAGTCATGTTGAGCCCAAAAATCTATCACGGTTTAATGCTGGGCCGGCAATTAATCAAATTACAGATGCTCTCTATTAATCCCCCCTCCCCTCCCAGATAAAGAAAGGAGAGAGGATAACGGAGAGAGACTGATGGGTTGGGAACCAAACTGCACAGCTTGAAATGAAACTGTAATGAAAGAAAGGAAAAATTTCTAAATCTACACAAATAGACAGGAAAATTGATACCACGGTCCTGCCCCCCTCTCCCCCAAGAACTCTCACGTCACCACCGAGGCTGCAGGGCGGCCCTGGAAAAGTCCAGCCTGGACTCCTGGACTCAGCAGTGCTCGGTGGCTGGAGGCAGGAACACAGAGATTAAGGCTGGCACAGCTCAGGAACACAGGCAGAGGAACGGACGGAATCCTCCCAGGATGCTGAAGCAAACAGGAAGAGGAGAAGGGAAGGGAGCATCACAAAGCCCTGGTGGAGGGCCCACAAAGCCCATTCCATGATTCCATGATTCCATGATTCCACTCAATTGAAGCCAACCCGGCCCCTGTCCCCATAGAACTCACTTCTTCATTCCCTACATGCCAGTATTTCCATGCCAGGCCCTGTGAGCCATGGGAGGTCCCCCCACTGCTGGTGGGTGAGTGTGTGGGCTCCGGGGGCCTGGGCTGCCCACCCCAGGAGGCAGCAGCCAGGGACCCAGCCCCGTCACAGCATCCCCGGGCAGGGACCCTCCCTGCCCCCACTGCCAGAGCATCCCTCGCTCCGGCATCCCAGGGCCCCCTCCCTCCCCGTCCTGCCCTCCCTCATCACACCCTCATCACACCCAAGGCTAAGGGGGGTCAGAGGCAGCAGCACAGCCCTCAGGGCTTGGCACGGGGGATGCCCAGGAACACTGCTCCAGCTCTCTGTCCTTGGGGATGCTCCAAAGACCCTTGGGTGGCCCAACTGGAGCCAGGACTTGGACCCAACACCACTTTTAGGTCCCTGGGTCAGCCTTTGGCTCTGGGATGGGCAAAGCCCTTCCCACCACAGCCCCTGGGACCTCTGGGTGCTGACTAGGGAGGGGGTGCCAGGGGGAAGGCTCCCGGGCTCTGCCAGCCCCTCGGGCTCCTGCTGAGCAAAGGAGACTGCCCCATCCTGATCTGTTCCACCTGGCTCTGCTCCCCAGGAGCTGCTGGAGGAGAAGCCCATTGGCCTGGACACCACAGTGAAGCCATCATGGGCTTCCTGCCCCAGCCCCCAGTTTGGTCCCCCTGGTGCCCAGTGGCCCCAGCAGCACAGTGCCCAGGAGGGGGCATCCCCAATTCCTTGATCCAAGAAGGACGCAGACACTGGGCCAGGGGGTCCCACTGGGTGTTCCCTCCAGAGATGACTGCCAATGCCATGGCCATTGAGATGTCCCCCACGGCATGGGGATCAGACCCGATCTCCAAGCCTGGGGTCTGTCTCCTCCTTGCCTGCTCTGAAGAGCATCTCTCTGTCCCTGCAGCAGAGAGGGGCAGCCTCCTGCAGGCCTGCTTCTCCAGAATCTTCTGTGTGAACACCCAGGGCACCAAGGCTGTCCTCTGCTCCAAGGGATGCCATGGGTTTGTCCAGCTTTGAGGACAACTCTTCCCTGTCCCTTTCAGGGAGAGAAGAAGGGTGAATAGAGAGCACCTGTCATTCCTTTAAGTGCTGGCCCAGCCTTAAACCGTGACAGGGATGAACCACAGGAAGCTCCCCACGACTGAGACCCCTTCCTGGGCACACTCACAGCTGCCCCCATGCCCGAGGCTTCCAGGGCTGTCCCCAAGCCTCTGATCCTCAATGTCCACACTGGAAACCATGCTGCAGAGCTGGGACACAGCACTGCTGACTGCTCCACCCTGGTTCTGCAGAACTTCTCCCAGCTCTGGCCTCAGCACAGGGAACCAAGCCCGAAACCCTGCCCAGCTCCCAGTGCAAGGAGGGGGACAAAGAACATCCCTCCTTCCCTGCCAGCCCCCGCCCCCCCGACTGCTGCCAGAGCCCCTTGTCCTCCCTCTTCAGTGCCCCCCACACTAGCAGCCTGACCCCCTCCCAGATGGACTCTGCCTCACTGGCAAGGGGACCCCAGCCCCGGGGCTTTCCCCCTCTGCCTTTACCTCTGTCCAAAGCTAAGAGCTCCCACCACAGGTCCCCAGGGAGGTGGACACCCCTTGGGAAAGCTTTGGGGGATGTTTCTGGGGGCAGTGAGTGGCTGGCAGCAGAGGCAGCAGCAGCAGTGGGATGCAGTGACCCGTGCCCCATCCCAGGCACATCAGCACCTCCCAGCTCCTGCTGCCCTTCACCACGTCCCATCCAGAAGATGGCTCTGCCAGCGACTTTTCTGCCCGGGGCTCTCCCTCTCAGCATCCCGGTTTTCCTCCTCCCCAGGAAGGTCTTCCCGGCTGCCTGACCCAGGGCTGCTGCAGCTCCAGCCCTGTGGGGAAGCCTCGCAGTCCTGGCAGCCTCTGGAAGTTGAACATTCCTGAGAAATGTTCTGGGTAAGAAATGCCTTTGGCTCCTCCTGGTCTGGGGGGGCAGTGTGAGCGAGGGGACCCCCAATGGATGAGTGGGGATGATGGGGACTCACCCTGCTCCGGAGCAGGGCCCAGGCAAAGGCTCCCAGCCAGCTCCAGTTCCCCATGGGACCCTGACCCCCATTTTCTGTCTCCTCCCCAGCAGACCCTGGCTCTGCATCCCAGTCTCATGTCACAGCTGAGATGTGCTGGGTGATGCTCGAGGTGACAAAGCTCCTCTCTCCTTCCTCCCACAGATGTTCATGAAATACCTCCAGCCCTCCCATCGAGTAGACATCATCCTCATGGCCATCAAGAAGATGAAAGACCCAGGGCAGTACAGCAGGAGCTGTCTACCTACATGGTAGACATCCTTGTGAGCCAACCTGTCTTCCATACACAGCATGTGAGTAGCCCGTGGGGGGCAGAGCTGATGCTCCAGCCCACTGGGGACTTCTCCTCCCCTGGCTCCATGCCTGCCCAGCACTGGGATCATCCCAAGCCAGTGGACTGCAAGGGGAATGGAAGCAGCTCCCTGTGGCAGCTGGGGAAATGGTTGTGCTCTCCCTGCTGCACCAAGGGCCTGATGCAAAGGGCTGTGGGGAGGAGGAGCAGCAGCAGGGTCCTTGCCGCCCAGCACTGCCCTGGCACCTCCTGCCCTGTCTTGGCCTCTTGCAGGGATCAGCAGCTGCAGCCCTGGCTGCCCTGCAGTGGGTGAGGACAGGGCTGGGCACCCTGCCTGGGACACCAGGGCTCAGCCTGTCCCTCCAGCATGCCAGGCTGGCACTGGAGCAGGACTGGAGCACAGAGTGTCGCAAGAAGGGGCTGACACACGATCAACATGATCAGTCAAATCCAACTTTATTAGAACATCAAACGTATTTATACCGAATTATGCCTACTTGTCAGAATATCATTGGTCAACAGTTGCAAAAGCTTGACTCACTATTGGTTAAGTGTTAAACATAAACTCCGCCTCATGCGGTTTCCCACACCCCGAACTCTTCAGCCATGACGCTCCGCCCCCAAGCTTCTGGGTCTTTCCCAGCAGCATGAGTTTAACTGTAACCCTGGCTCAATGATGAGCAAGGCCTGTAAGGCCTTGTGCAGGCCAAATCCAGTCCTCTACAATTCCCCCGTTTTCTTTACCAACCGTAAAACCGCCCAAATTGTGCATAGCATTAGATATCATTTCTTTAATACATTGCAAAATACAAGGAATACAGAAAAGTAACAACAATAAAACCAAGCCAACATAGCAAACCATGTTAACAAGAGACAAAAGCCATCCTGATAGCCCAAGACTACTAAGCCAATCATGGAACGGATCTACCTGTTGTTGAATTTTCTGAGTGTGTTGCTTCAAATATTCCAAATCCGCATGAATGCTTTGACTATGGTCAGAAAGATTCATGCAACACATTCCTTGAAAATCTTCACAACCATGACCTTGAGCCAATAATAAAAAGTCTATTGCAGCACGATTTTGTAGCAAGGCATGTCTTAAACTATTTTGATCAAGCAATAAAGACTCTAACACTCTTGTTGTAACATTGGCCTGTTTTTCTGTCCAACATGCTAATTTTTCTAATTCACCAAGTGCATTACCCGCTGCTGCTCCAGGCACAAATATAGCCAGAGCAACATGAGCAGCAGTACTCAACAATTGAACATTATCATCACAGTCTGGTGTAAGGCCAAGGCTTCTCTTTTCTCTATTGTTGGTATTAGAGATTATGTTGCGTAATCCAGCATAAGAGGGGGCAAACAATGTCAAAGATCCTAAGTAACAAGGGCTGCCCACAATACCTTTAGGGATTCCTTGCCAAGCTCTATCAGCACATATTAAAAATACTTCAGGGGGTAAGGCATAAGCAGACTCATTTCTCCAAAGATATGTCCCAGCTGCCGGGTTTCTCTTGCTTCTATCCCCTACCGGATACATGATGGATGCATGGGTGGTAGAATCATTGAAGCCACAATAGCCACTTTGCGGAAAGTAAGAATGTTGCTTTGTGGATACATCTGGTGCATTTGCAGGATATTCCAATGTGCCAAATTGTATGCATGTGGGCGTCCAGTTTCCAGAAGTATTGCCAATGGCTTGAGACCCTAATAATTGCAACTCTTGAGGGTCCCACGGTAAGCTATTATTTAAGCCATTTATCAAGGTGAGTGCACACTGGGCAGCTGAATCAGTATCTTTACATTTTCCAGTGGAAAATTTTCCAAAGGCAGAGGCGTTGTATCCTGGAATTCCAATTAAACAAGTGCGAAATGGATCTGTGGCAGAAGCCATAGCAATACAAAAATCTGTGTTACCTGTCTGCTTAGACCATGTTACCCACAGGTTTTGTCTGTCATCGATAGAGTTAAGTGCAACACCCTTGACCTGTCTTACATATCCGACATACACAAACAACACAACAACAATCTTCATGTGGATTGTGGAGCAGGCTTCACCCATCGACTTGGGATCCATCGCGGTCCATCCCCTGTAGAAACACAAAAATAGCCTCTTCCAATAAATAACACATCTACCGGCCCATGCCATTCTCCAGTCTTTGGGTCCTTATACAACACCTTCATGTCAACAGGTCGCACAGATGTTCCACCTTGATGTTTTACAATTGGTGGAATATTTTCATCCCCAAAAATGCATAAATGATTTAATACAAACAACACCATACTCAGCCGTTCAGCAGGACTACCTGTCTTATGCTTTTGCAGATACTGTTTTAATGTCTGGTTTGCTCTCTCAACTACGGCTTGCCCTGTCGGAGAGTGAGGTATCCCTGTAGCGTGAGATATTCCCCACTGTTGGCATCCTAATTGCATGCCATGACTGCTGTACGCGGGCCCATTATCTGTTTTCAGTACCTTTGGAACCCCCATAACAGCAAAACATGCCATTAGGTGTTTCTGTACATCCTTCCATTTTTCACCAGTCTGAGCAGTTGCCCGTATCATATGGCTATAGGTGTCGATAGTTACATGCACATATTTCTGTCTACCAAACTCAGCTACATGCGTGACATCCATTTGCCATATTTCATTACTGCTTAAACCTTTTGGATTCACTCCTAGACCCAAGCCTAGTCCTCGATTGATATTGTTACAAATAGGACACGCTTGCACAATAGCCTTAGCGTCTGCAAATGACACGCCAAAAGCCTTTACCAGACCTTTTGCATTTTGATGAAATTGAGCGTGTGATTCTCTAGCCTTCGCGAAGCTGGAGACTGGTGCTGATAGTGACACCAAATGATCCGCTCGTGCATTACCCTCACCTAGACCCTGATCAGTTTTATGGCTCCTTATATGTATTATACAATACTCCGCAGATCGCCACTTTACGGCACGCCATAGCTCCCACAACAATTCCCAAAGCCTAATATTGGAAACCTGTTTTATCATTGATTCTTCTATCCGCTGCACGATCCCAACAACATACAAAGAATCTGATACAATATTAATTGGTACATCAAGCCAATTTGTCAGTGCCCAACTGACTGCTCGCAATTCCAAAGTTTGCAAGGAGTCATTTTCTTCTGCATGTAATAAGTTTGAGTGCCACTTGCCATCAGCATTCCAGGTGGCCACAGCCCTTCGAGATCGTTTGCCTGCATCAGTAAATACCGTAACGGCATCTGCTAATGGAGTTGTTGACAATTTTGGTTTTCCAATCCAATTATAGTTTGCCATCCATGTTAAAACCTTATCCTTTAATGGTGTAATTACAATTGATGCCCCACTAGTTAAACAGGCACTGGCAAGTGCATCACAATTCTGCATATACCACTCTAAATCTGCTTTTGCAATAGGCACATAAATACAATGTGGTTCACAACCGCTAATACTACATATTCTTTGACGACAAGTTTTTATCAATTCTGCCCAAATCAAAATTTTTTGTTGAATTGTGGTTCTGGGTTGTAAGGGTGGGAATACCCATTCTAATACCCTGGTCTCCCCCGTTTTCTTTAAAAATTGTGTAAGAGCTCCACATAGATGCTGTTGACCATACAAAACAGTAACATCAATAGGTGAATCAGGATCTCGTCGGGACACACAACGCGATGTAATATGATGCGCTATTTGCTGAATCGCTTCATGGTGATCTGCTAAGATTGTAACTGGTTGTGCCGGGTCAGTACCTTTTAACAAAGGTTTTAATGGTTCTAACATATCATTAGTAATACCAACCACGGGTCATAACCATTGTACATCACCCATAAATTTTTGAGCATCATTCAATGTTTCTAATTTCGTTGCCAATTGCAGCTTTTGTGGACTAATATGTTGTTCTGTGATCTTCCAACCTAGATATTTTATTGGCGTAGACCGCTGGATCTTCTCCTCTGCAATTGTTAATCCCGCTTTTTTCAGCTGGACTGCTATTTGACGTATTTGTTCTGTTGACCACGGGCTATTTTGACAAAACAATATATTGTCATCCATATAGTGATAAATAATTACTTTCTCAGTTGACCATCGGTCTCGCAAAGGCTGTAGTGCTGCTCCTACATATAATAGACACAATGTTGGTGAGTTCTTCATGCCCTGAGGTAACACAGTCCATTAAAAACTATCGGCAGGAGCTTGTCGATTAATTGATGGCAACGTAAAGGCAAACCTACATGTGTCCTGTGCGTGAAGATGGATGGTGAAAAAACAGTCTTTTAAATCCACTACCAATAAGTCCCATCCTTCAGGTAACATTGATGCAGCAGGCAAACCAGGTTGCAATGCTCCCATAGCAACCATTTGATCATTAACAGCCCTTAAATCATGTAACAAACGATATTTGCCTGATTTTTTCTTAATTACAAATATAGGAGTGTTCCATGGGCTAGTTGACAGCGTTAGATGACCTTGTTGTAGCTGCTCCTTTACTAGCTCGTGAGCAGCCTGCAGACTTTCCTGTTTTAGCGGCCATTGCTCGATCCACACTGGCTCATCCGAATGCCACTGTAGTGGGATCGGGAAAGTCCATGCAGTGACCGCAATTACACGTTTTTTGTTTCAGTCTTTGTGGTCAACACAGCACCCAATTGGGTGAGAATATTTCTTCCTACTAACATCTGCACTGGTGGCGGCAAAGGCAAGATGGAACAAACAGTGACCATGGATTTACCGTCACATGCAACTGTAATTGGTGGTGAAAGCTCAGCCATTTGTACTCCTTCAACACCTGCTAATGATGAGGTTTCCACTGTAGTAGGCCAATCTGGTGGCCACACCGCCTTTGAAATTACAGATGAATCAGCACCAGTGTCTAGTAATCCCTTTATGGTTATAGACTCAGTTCCATGCGTCAACTCCACCTCAATTTCTGGTCTCTTATGCATTCGTGCAGTTAACATAGTCAGTGGAGCCGTGGAGGATCCAAAGCCTCTCTCTCCTCTGACTTGTCGGCTATAAGGCACAAGACCTTCTGCGAGGTGTGGCAAAGGAATCAACTGAGCTATTTTGTTTTCTTTAGGGATCACCAGGGGTGGAAACTGAGTGGAAACCATAATCTTAATTTCACCCTGATAGTCTTTATCAATTAGCCCTGTCGCCACTATTAGTCCCATCATTGTTGCAGAGGAGCGACCTATCAATAAACAGCCCACGGCTTGACCGTGAATTTTCACTGGGCCATACACACCCGTAGACACTTTACAAGGTTTTTTATCTAACAGTTTAGTTTCTACTGAGGTTGCCAGGTCCAGGCCGAGGCTTCCGGGGGTTGCTGGCTGCAATTGTTGAACACTCCGGCTTGTTGAGACTGCTGAAGGGGTGTGTCGGTTGAAACCTGAGCTGTTACTTGTGTCGTAGCGCGGTGCCCCCCCGCGCTCCGCTGGCAGTTTCCCGACTTCTGAGTACGGCAGGCTGCAGCATTATGAGTATCTGCTTGGCATTGAGGACACCATACTCTGTCCATTCTGCAATTCCTTCTAACGTGGCCAACTTGCCCGCATCGGAAACATTGAAGTCCTCGGGACATTCCTCGGGCTTTCCTTGTTTTCTAGACTGGCGCAAAGGCATTAAGGCAGCCATAACTTGGCTATTTGCATTAACAATGGATTCCCCTTGACGCTGCAATCCCGACTCTAAAGCTTGCGCCTGCCTTTCCAACCCTGCTCCAAGACTTTTAACTGCCTCCGCCAACATTGCCATCGGACCAGTTGGCATGCTCTGGGCTTTTTGCAATAACTCAGAGATAGTCCAAGTAGGTCCCAATGTGGCAATTAACTGCTGTGTCTGAGGATTGCCGTTCTGAGTTACACACTGCTTAAGTATCCCTTCCTGTATGTCATTAGACACTTGCACAGCTCTCATAGCCGCCAACAACTTATCGACAAAACTGTCTAAGTTCTCATTTTTTCCCTGTTTGATACCCATATAATATGTAGATGTGGTTCCATCTTTTATTTTTTCAATACACATCTTTACTATATCATTTGCTGTGGTAAATTTGGCTGGTCCAATTAATGCCTGCATTTCTACTCGAGCATAACGTCCCGTCCCAGTTAGCTCATCCACGGTTACTCCAAATAAGGGATCATTTTGTTGTCTGGGAACGGCTACTACCTGCCGTGCCAATTTTTCCCACAAATCAGTAAAAATAATAAAATTTGAGGGGGACAAGATCAATTTCATTACATTATAGGAATCCTTAGGCAACATATTGTAATTTTCCCAAATAAACCCCAACATCTGTCTAGCAGGTTCAGATTGAATACCATACTGCGAAACAGTCTGTCGAAGCTGAGACAACAGCTTCCACGGCAAATTTGTAATCTCTGCATGGATCCTTCCCTGGCCAGCTTGGGTGTAAACTACCGGTAAAGCTAATTCATCTTTCCGCACCAAACGACAAAATCCCTCTTCATCTCCTTCTTCCTGCAAATTTTCCGCAACTTGTCGCCAATAACTATTTCTATCTCTGATCACAGTCTCGCGTCTCATGCATTCCTCCTTAGGTGGGGACAATGGCGGGGGTAATGGCGGCGCAAACGGTTCCGCTGACTCCCTCTGACCTAAATCAAGACTTTTCTCCACCTCCGCCTGAACAGTCCCACCCAAATTTGCTACCGCTGCAGCACTATGCATTCGTAATTCGTTCTGTACCTCCTGACTTAGTGCCAGTCCTCTATGCAATGGTTGAGACCCGTTCGGATCACGTTCTACCGCGGCTAATCGAGTACGAGCCTCGTGAGCAACCTTTCGTTCATTATAATGTCTATTTAATTGATCAGATACCGCTTTCCACGACTTTTCATGGTTTTTAGCAACTTTGTCATCGTCAATTGCCTGCAGCCATAATTCATGGCCAAGCTTTTTCCACTCCTCTCTTTCAAAAACTTCACTAGGGTCACTAAAATATCCCAATTGCTCTGCGTATTCTAACAAAGGAGACAATTCCTTTTTCCAATCTACTTTCACTCCCCGCTTTTCTAAAAAGCACTTAAAAACATCATACGTCGTCTGCCTTTCCATAATTTAAGCGTTAATACCTGTGCGCACAGCCACTCTGAGCAGTATCGGCTTACGACTTCTTCGGCTCACAGACTCCTCTTATCGCTGCCTTTCCCAGGTCAGCACGCAGGTAGTCTCCAGTACTGCTGTCCCGGGCCGGTCTTCTTGCTTCCAGTTTCGCGGCCGAGCCGCCGGCTGTTCCCGACTTTTACTCCTCAGACCAACATAGTCCAAGATCCCTCGATAGGGTCCCTGTTCGGGCGCCACTTGTTGCAAGAAGGGGCTGACACACGACCAATATGATCAGTCAAATCCAACTTTATTAGAACATCAAACGTATTTATACCGAATTATGCCTACTTGTCAGAATATCATTGGTCAACGGTTGCAAAAGCTTGACTCACTATTGGTTAAGTGTTAAACATAAACTCCGCCTCTTGCGGTTTCCCACACCCCGAACTCTTCAGCCACGACGCTCCGCCCCCAAGCTTCTGGGACTTTCCCGGCAGCATGAGTTTAACTGTAACCCTGGCTCAATGATGAGCAGGGCCTGTAAGGCCTTGTGCAGGCCAAATCCAATCCTCTACATGGAGATATTTCAAAAGAGCCTGGATGTGGCACTGAGTGCCATGGGCTGGGAACCATGGGGGGAATGGATCAAGGCTTGGACTTGATGATCTTTGAGGTCCCTTCCAACCCAGCCAATTCTATGATTCTGAGATTCTATGAACAGCTGGAGTCATGGCCATCAGGACAGCTCAGTCTCTCTCTTCTCCATCAGCTCTATCTCCTACCTCTCCAGTCACTCTGCTGGAAGCTGCTTTACCCCCACCCCAGCGTGGGACAAGGAGAGGGGGCTTTGGGGAGGGGGCCCCAACCTCAGAGAACCCAAAGCATTCTTCAACCCTTTGCACCCCACCAGCCACGAGGGATTGCTCCTTTCTACATTTGTAACATTTTATTGAGTATCTTATTAATAAAAACAACCAAGTGGTATCGAACCTCAGGCTAGTGTGCCCCCACCCAGATATGCAAGACAAATTTATGGCTCTAAATAAAAAAGATCCTAGTGGAAAAGAATTCTTTTCACCTCAAAATCACACAGCTCACGTTTTCTTTCCAAGTCCCACTGCAAAGTCCCACTAAAATGTTCCACATGGCTGTTCCCTACCAAAAACCAGAAACAGACATGGTCCCATCCTGCCCCATCCCTTGAGGAGCGTCTCATAGTGATAATCACTTCCTCCTTTTGCCTTATCTGGGAAAAAAAAGATGTCCAAGCATGGAAACTCTCAAGCTTGACCTTGCCCCTTCATTCCTGGTGATGGCTGAGGTGGGTCTGGTGGTGAGAGATGAGATCGCAGCTCTGGTAAAAACTCTTCTCACACTGGGAGCAGCTTTAGGGTCTTTCACCCCTATGGAGTCGCTGATGTCTCAACAAGTGGGAGCTTCCCCTGAAGCCCTTCCCACACTGGGGACACGTGTAGGGCTTTTCCCCAGTGTGGACATGTTGGTGACGAATCCAGGAGGTGCTGTTGTTGAAGGCTTTCCCACAGTGAGTGCAGGGATACAACTTCTCTCCTGTATGGATGCGGTGATGCTGTGACAATGCAGAACTGTGGGTAAACTCCTTCCCACACTCCAAACATTTATAGGGTTTCTCTCCTGTATGGATGCGGTGATGCTGTGATAAATTGGAACTCTGGGAAAACTCCTTCCCATACTCCAGACACTTATAGGGTTTCTCTCCTCTATGGATGCGATGATGCTCTGATAAACTGGAACTATGGGTAAACTCTTTCCCACACTCCAAACATTTATAGGGTTTCTCTCCTGTGTGGATGCGGTGATGTTCTGATAAATGGGAACTCTGGGTAAACTCCTTCCCACACTCCAGACACTTAAAGGGCTTCTCTCCTGTGTGGATGCGGCGATGCTTTGATAAATGGGAACTATGGTAAAACCCCTTCCCACACTCAGAACATTTAAAGGGTTTCTCACCAGTATGGATTCGTTGATGCTGGATAAAATGACTTCTCCTGCTAAAACCTTTCCCGCAGTCAGGGCAGGTATAGGACATGGTGTCTGTGTGATGGTGTCACCGTTGGACCAGATCCGAGCTGTCTCTAAACCGTCTCCTGCAGTCAGGACATCTCTGGGGTCTCTCACCCCGATGGATTTTCTGATGATGGAGCTTGGCCAAGAGGATCCTAAACCTTTTCCCACATTCCTGGACAGTGTCAAATGCTTTTCCTGGATGGATTCAATGATTTCTCAGTAATGTGCTTTGACCAAAAGCTGTCTGATCTTTGGGGTACCCAGAGAGGTTTATGCCCAGATGGAGTCACCCCGTGCCTGTGAAAGAAGCCATAGTGCAGTGACAAAGTAGGGGTGGGCTTTTTGTGGGGTGAAGGCAGCCAAAACCTACATCAGTCCTCCTGTGGGTGAAACTGGAGTGTGAGGTGGAATGAGGAGGTTTCCCATAGAGGTGGACACCCACTGCTCATCCTTTACTTCATCTTTAGGTATTATACTGGCACCTAAAACTCAAAGGGGAACTGGCTGGGGTGCAGGGTACTGGGGTTGTGAGCCAGTCCTGGTGTGATTTGGGATCACTCATTTCAACTTACACTCCATGAGATATTTTAGTTCTCCCCTATTTCTGGCAACAACCCTTGGGGTGATTTAGGGATCCTTTCGTGCCACCAAACATCTCTGGTATGATTTATGTTCTCCACTGTGGCATCAAATCCCCACCATGACCTGGGGTTCTCCCATCACACCCACATGCAGGATGAGCTGTCATCCACTGGGATGAGTTTGGGTCCCCAGAGATGTTCTGGGAGTCCCTGACAGTGGCTTCTGAGGCCCGGGATTATTAAGCCCCTTAAAGTATTCTGGACTTGCAATCGTTACCCCTGGCTCCAGGGGGATTTCAGGGTGCCCAGTTGCAGCCCCCAAACTGTTGGGATGACTTGGGGATCCCCTATCACAGCCCTGCAAACCAGAAGGAGTTGGGAATGCCCGGATGAGGTGGGGGAGAACCAATCACAGCTCCTCCACCCTCCTGAAAAAGGTGGGGGGTCACCAATCCCACCACCCTCACCCCGGGGATAAGTTTAGTTCCCCCCTCTCACCCATCCCCCTCCCTCCTCCATCTTGTGCTGCTCTCCCCCAGTTGGAGCGGTACTGGGATAACCACCCCCCTCCCATCACCTCCCGGTACCTGCAGGGGGGGCACAGCCCAGGCCGGTGGGCAGGGGGGGCGATGCTCTGGCAGTCACCAGTTGGGGGGTCCCGGCTGCGGGGCGGGGGGTGTGGGTGCAGCCCCGGGGCGGCAGAGAGAAACCTCCCGGGAGCTGCAGCGCGATCGCGGGAAGCGGCGGGGGGAGGAAGAAAAGGTGGGGAGGGGCCTCGGGGGGGAGGGACCCGACCTGGGGGTGAGGTTGGGAGTTGGCAGGGGAGGGGACACCAGGGTTGTGCCCTGGGGGGGTTGGGGATATCAGGCTTGTGGCTGTTAATTCACTGCTTTGCGCTGTAAACTCAGGGGGACCGTGACCAACCCAGGTCAGGGTTTCTGCCCTGAAGGTTCTTCCTATTTCATTTCCATTTCACACTCAGCTTCATGGAACAGAATTCACTCTGAAATAATTTTTTTTCCTCTTCAGAGCACCTCGAATTTTGGGAAGCTGCAGACTCCAACGAAACAAGCCCAGGGGAGATCAGAAGTGTTGTGTTGGGTTCTTCACAGCTCTGGAATGAGGGATCCATGTGAGCATGATCTTAAGTCCAGGGCAGCTGCTCTGACCTGGCCAACCCCAGAGTTCCACAGTATGACCACCAGTACCCTGCCTGTAGAGCAGGAAGTTGGACTGGATGACCTTTAGAGGGCCCTTCCAACCCTAATCATCCTCTGATTGAAGTTTGGGGGGATGGCTTGGTTTCTTCCATGGCTGCCTTCCCATCCTACCAGTGGGTCCCATCCTACCAGACAATCTTCCCATGCCTGGGACCTCCTCCTCCACTTGCTGTGGCCATCGCCTTTCCACTGGAGGCATTGTAATCATCATTAATTGTAACTCATTATTATTATTACGCTATTAAAGCACTTTTAATTTCAACCCTCGGGGATTCATTCCTTCTCCCCTTTCCCCTCCAAGGGAGTTTCCAGTGATTAAAAACCTTCTAAACTGCAAGGCTTCTCCAGAGGGGTGTGAGCTTTGGGAATGATCCCCTGGCACCCCCTTCATCACTTTTATCACACATTTTATCACAGAATCATCAAATGAGGAGGGATGAGGACGAAATGTTGGCAAGGGCTTGGAGTGACCAGTCAAGGGGGGAAGTGTTCAAGGCCAGGTTGGATTTGGCTTAGAGCATCCTGGTCAGGTGGGAGATGTCCCTGTCCATGCAGGGGGTTGGACCTAGATGATCTTTCAGGCCCCCTCAAACCCAAACCATTCCGTGATTCATGATTCTACAAGCACAAAAGTGAAGGTTATGGGCTGTGTAAAATACTCCCAGGAGTCTCAAAGGGGGGAATTGTCCTTGAAAGAAAAGGATTAACAGCCACAAAAGTTATTCCAGGCTTAAAATCATGAAGGGCTGGTTTAATGTTGGTGGGGAGGAGGGAATGGGAGGACACCCTTCCTGACCTGAGCACAAAACAAAGACCTCAGGAGCCTGGAGATAAGAAGCTGTTGAATCAGTGCTGCCAGGTGTAAATCAGGAGGACAGTGACCAAGGCTGCCTTTCCTGCCCTGAAGGTTCTTCTGTGTCTTTGGTCTGCACAGCAAACCCTAAAGTCTTCTCCAAAGGCTTCAGGCTTTGGGGAAATGTTTCCTGGCACCTTTTCTGGGAAAAAACTTAATAAACCAAATATCTGCACTCTGGGTGGGGATTGGTTTTTGAATCAGGAGACAACTGACAGAAGCCTGACTGCAGGCTGCTGGAGGCATCCTGTCTCATGTCCCATGGTGTCACAGAGCTTTCAGGAGAGCTCATGAAGCATCCCTCCTGACAGGCAAGGAGCAGTAACGCTCCTCTGAAGAGCTGTGCCAGCTCCTGGAGTCTACAGCCCGGCAGAAACACCCGTGCCCCACGCTCCCCAGGCTCCCTGGCAGCAGGACTGAGCGGCCACCAGAAACACTGCCTGAACAAACCAGGGGGATTTGGGGAGAAAAACCTCAGAATCAGCTCCTCAGACACCCAGAGCTTTTGCCAGCTGTGCTACTCGAGCATTTCAAGCACACCCAATCCAAACCCAGCTCTCACAGCAGCCACAGTGCCTCTGCCATCCACATCTTCAAGCAGGGGAAAGGAACCGCTCTGAGAGCTGCAGGGCAGAGGAGAGGGGCAGCTGAGAGCAGTCCCCGAGGGGAGAGCAGTGCTGGAGCAGAGACACCTTCCCCTCTGGGGAAAGGAGAGAGGAGAAGGGAGAGAGACTGAGGGGCTGGAAACTCAACTGCACAGCTGGCATGGAACAGCCCTGCTGGAAAGGAAAAGAAGGAAATCTAGACACAGAGACAAAAGCCATCTCACCTTCCTGCCCCTTGCCCCAGCCATGCTCACGTTGCTCAAGTGTGGCTTTTTTCTAAAATTGTATGTATTTCAGTAAAAAACTGACATCACCCTGGTACAGAGTGCTCCTCCATGAGCTGCAGATCCACACCTGCCCCTCCGTGCTCCTCCATGGGCTGCAGGGGACAGCTGCCCTCTCCCCACAGCCTGCAGGGGAACTTCTGGTCTGGCCCTTCCTTCAGTCACTGACCTTGGGGTCTTGTGGAGGGCTGGCAGCAGGCTTCCACCTCCTTCTCCAGGGACATCTTGGGCATTTTCTGCCACAGACATTCCATGGTCACCCAGGGCAGCTGCTGACTCCTGAGGGAGGTGCTCACCTGGTAAAGGGCACCCCAGGTCTCCACACCTCTTATATACCCCCAGGCTCCCCACAGAGACCCCCATGACAATGGTGTCCAGGCACCAGACCCTGCATCACAAAGCCCTGGTGGTGGCTGTGGAGATGGCCCAGGCCTGGAACTGGATGGGACTGTGTCACAGAACAATGGAATCATGGAGTGGGTTGGGTTGGAAGGGTTAAAGATCATCTAGTTCCAACCCAACCCATTCCATGATTCCATGATCCCACTCAACTGAAGCCAACCCTGCCCCTGTCCCCATGGAACTCCCTTCTTAATCCCACCCACAGCATCAGCCTCACTCAGCAGTAGTGTCTCTTGGAGCTGCTAGAGGATGAGCTTCCCATGCTCCTCCTGCTCCATGATCCTACAGATCATTCCCATGACCCTCCAGATCATTCTGAATCCCAGAATACCTCAGGCTGGAAGAGACCCCTGAGCATCTCCTTGTCTGAGTGCCCTGCTCAAGGCAGGATGAACCAGATGAGGTTGCTCAAGGGCTTCCCCAGCGTGGCTTCATCCACAAAGGGCCTGAAAGTGCCTTTTGTCCCAGCCCACAGGGGGATTATAAAGACACCAAACAGTGTTGGCACAAGTGCTGGACACTGAGGCACTGTCACTGCTTGCCAGGAGGACTTTGGATCCCTGATGGCACTGTGACCCTCATCATCTCGTGAACTTCCCACCCACCACATCACCCACCTCTTCAATCCAGACATCCCCAGTCTGGCTACAACAGGACAATGGTAGAGCATGGCAAAGGGCTTGCTAAAGGCCAGGTGCACCCCATGCCTTTCTGTGCCCTGCCCACTCTGCTTCAGCAATCCCCTCTTTGTCTTTCACCTGCAGAACACAGCACTACTCACAGAATACCTCACAGAATACCTGAATACCAACCCTTTGAAATTTCCAAAGGCAAGGGTCTCATTTCCTTGCAGAGGAGCCCTCTGGATTTCCTCGCACTGGAGTTAGAATTATCTCCCTTGGAGACCTGGGTTCTTCAAGGGGTGGACTTGATCTCAGAGGTCCCTTCCAACCCAGACGATTCTATGATTCTATGATGAAATTAGTCAAAATCTGAAGTGGGCTGGAGAGAATTAGCTAAAGTCATGTTGAGCCCCAAAATCTATCACGGTTTAATGCTGGGCCGGCAATTAATCAAATTACAGATGATCTCTATTAATCCCCCCTCCCCTCCCAGAGAAAGAAAGGAGAGAGGATAACGGAGAGAGACTGATGGGTTGGGAACTAAACTGCAGAGCTTGAAATGAAACTGTAATGAAAGAAAGGAAAAATTTCTAAATCTACACAAATAGACAGGAAAATTGATACCACGGTCCTGCCCCCCTCTCCCCCAAGAACTCTCACGTCACCACCGAGGCTGCAGGGCGGCCCTGGGAAAGTCCAGCCTGGACTCCTGGACTCAGCAGTGCTCGGGAGCTGGAGGCAGGAACACAGAGATTAAGGCTGGCACAGCTCAGGAACACAGGCAGAGGAAGAAGACGGAATCCTCCCAGGATGCTGAAGCAAACAGGGAGAGGAGAAGGGAAGGGAGCATCACAAAGCCCTGGTGGTGGCTGTGGAGATGCCCCAGGCCTGGAACTGGATGGGACTGTGTCACAGAATCATGGAATCATGGAATGGGTTGGGTTGAAGGGGTTAAAGATCATCTAGTTCCAACCCAACCCATTCCATGATTCCACTCAATTGAAGCTAATCCGGCCCCTGTCCCCATGGAACTCACTTCTTCATCCCCCCATGCCAGTATTGCCATGCCAGGCCCTGTGAGCCGTGGGAGGTCCCCACACTGCAGGTGGGTGAGTGTGTGGGCTCCGGGGGCCTGGGTTGCCCACCCCAGGAGGCAGCAGCCAGGGACCCAGCCCTGTCACAGCATCCCTGGGCAGGGACCCTCCCTGCCCCCCCTGCCAGAGCATCCCTCGCTTCGGCGTCCCGGGGCCCCCTCCCTCCCTTTGCTGCCCTCCCTCATCACACCCTCATCACACCCAAGGCTAAGGGGGGTCAGAGGCAGCAGCACAGCCCTCAGGGCAGGGGAGACCTTGGCTGGGCAGCGGGATGCCCAAGAACACTGCTCCAGCTCTCTGTCCTTGGGGATGCTCCAAAGACCCCTGGGTGGCCCAACTGGAGCCAGGACGTGGAGCTAACACCACTTATAGAACCCTTGGTCAGCCTGTGGCTCTGGGATGGGCACAACCCTTCCCAACACAAAGCCTGGGACCTCTGGGTGCTGACTGGGGAGGGGGTGCCAGGGGGAAGGCTCCCGGGCTCTGCCAGCCCCTCGGGCTGCTACTGAGCAAAGGAGACTGCCCCATCCTGACCTGTTCCACCCGGCTCTGCTCCCCAGGAGCTGCTGGAGGAGAAGCCCATTGGCCTGGACACAACAGTGAAGCCATCACCTCCATGGGCTACCTGCCCCAGCCCCCAGTTTGGTCCCCCTGGTGCCCAGTGGCCCCAGCAGCACAGGGCCCAGGAGGGGGCATCCCCAATTCCTTGATCCAAGAAGGAGGCAGACACTGGGCCAGGGGGTCCCACTGGGTGTTCCCTCCAGAGATGATTGTCAATGCCATGGCCATTGAGATGTCCCCCACGGCATGGGGATCAGCCCAGATCTCCAAGTCTGGGGTCTGTCTCCTCCTTGCCTGCTCTGAAGAGCATCTCTCTGTCCCTGCAGCAGAGAGGGGCAGCCTCCTGCAGGCCTGCTTCTCCAGCATCTTCTGTGTGAACACCCAGGGCCCCGAGGCTGTCCTCTGCTCCAAGGGATGCCATGGGTTTGTCCAGCTTTGAGGACAACTCTTCCCTTTCCCTTTCAGGGAGAGAAGAAGGGTGAATAGAGAGCACCTGTCATTCCTTTAAGTGCTGGCTCAGCCTTAAACCGTGACAGGGATGAACCACAGGGAGCTCCCCACGACTGAGACCCCTTCCTGGGCACACTCACAGCTGCCCCCATGCCCGAGGCTTCCAGGGCTGTCCCCAAGCCTCTGATCCTCAATGTCCACACTGGAAACCATGCTGCAGAGCTGGGACACAGCACTGGTGACTGCTCCACCCTGGTTCTGCAGAACTTCTCCCAGCTCTGGCCTCAGCACAGGGAACCAAGCCCCCAACCCTGCCCAGCTCCTGGTGCAAGGAGGGGGACAGAGAACATCCCTCCTTCCCTGCCAGCCCCCTGCCCCCCAACTGCTGCCAGAGCCCCTTGTCCTCCCTCTTCAGTGCCCCCCACCCCAGCACCCTGACCCCCTCCCAGATGGACTCTGCCTCACTGGCAAGGGGACCCCAGCCCCGGGGCTTTCCCCCTCTGCCTTTACCTCTGGCCAGAGCCAAGACCCCCACCACAGGTCCCCAGGGAGGTGGACACCCCTTGGGAAAGCCTTGGGGGATGTTTCTGGGGGCAGTGAGTGGCTGGCAGCAGAGGCAGCAGCAGCAGTGGGATGCAGTGACCCGTGCCCCATCCCAGGCACATCAGCACCTCCCAGCTCCTGCTGCCCTTCACCACGTCCCATCCAGAAGATGGCTCTGCCAGCGACTTTTCTGCCCGGGGCTCTCCCTCTCAGCATCCCGGTTTTCCTCCTCCCCAGGAAGGTCTTCCTGGCTGCCTGACCCAGGGCTGCTGCAGCTCCAGCCCTGTGGGGAAGCCTCGCAGTCCTGGCAGCCTCTGGAAGTTGAACATTCCTGAGAAATGCTCTGGGTAAGAAATGCCTTTGGCTCCTCCTGGTCTGGGGGGGCAGTGTGAGCGAGGGGACCCCCAATGGATGAGTGGGGATGATGGGGACTCACCCTGCTCCGGAGCAGGACCCAGGCAAAGGCTCCCAGCCAGCTCCAGTTCCCCAAGGGACCCTGACCCCCATTTTCTGTCTCCTCCCCAGCAGACCCTGGCTCTGCATCCCAGTCTTGCTTTGTCATTCCACTGAAGTAGCTTGTGCCCTGAGTCCTCCAGACCTTCCAAAAGGTGCTGAGGAGCTTTCCTGAAGCCTTCCTTCTAGTGCAGACTTAAAGGAGGATCTCCTCTGCTCTTTCTGTACAGCTGCAGCTTTGCTGATGACATCAAGCATCCAACAGTTGCTGCTCTCGTCTGCTATCATCCCACCCAGCAAGCACTGGAGAAGTTGGGTATCATCAGGACTCTGAGATCACAAACAAAATCAATCACATGCTGCCAACGGGTACTCTCCTGACTAGATCAAGACACCGTGGGACCTGCAGACCAGAAGGACTTTCTTGGCATAGAAGTTTGCTGTGTCTTTTGGATAAGGCAGCAGCAGAACAGGAGGCTGAGTGTACCCCACTGCATGAGAATGAACAGTCCCATAAGGCAGCTGAAAGCAAGCAGCACCCCAAAGCCCAGCTGGTCCTTGCTATGGGCTGCAGGCATGACTTGCAAAAAAAGGGACATGCCGATCCTCTTGCCACAAAAATAAAACCCCAGATCCAATGCTAGTGCTGTGGAATCTCAAGCCCCCACTTAAGGAACAGCAGCAATACACAGTCCTTCCAAGACATGCAGGTAGGACTGTGTCCCTCACACAGGCAGACGGATTGCTTGCCACAGTGGCCTTGTTCCACTCTGCAAGAGCAACTGGGCACATCTGTACGAGGTGGAGGATCACTGAGAGAGACCTTGGCTTCCAGGGGAAGGCTGGCAGTCAGGGAGGGAAGCAGCAAAGACAATCATGGTCTTGCTGACTGGAGCCCTCCAAGGACATGAGCTATCATGGGTGAGAGCACCACAAGACCCAGAGCTTAATGGTAAAAACCTTCCCTGCTCCATTATTAAATACGTCAATCAGACACATTACCAGTAGAAATAGGTATGCTACAGATTTCCACTGTTTAAATGTGGACAAAACAGTTTGGTATCTAAGACTGTCAGCACCTGCACAATTACACACTCTGCTCATACTCCTCCTTCTGTGTGTAAAGGGGATTTAACCAGACACATTAAAAGGGAAAAGAGCTTTCTGCTTCTTTTCCCCTTTCTGTAAGAAGCATCCTTCTGGATAAAGAGAACTGGAAACAAAGCAACTTTGTTATCTTGTGTTTCTGCTCTCAGAAGATCAGATGTGATTGTTTGGAATTAACAAACATGCAAGGAACACTTAGATTCCTCACAATCACTGTTCCCACAGCAGGGAATAAAAGCTCCATCAGTCAGTAGGGCTTTGCAAATAGGACACAAACACTCATCAGGGATGGGATCATCATCAGAGGAGGAGGAGGATGAGGAGGATGGCTCTTCGAATAAAGAGAAAGGCTTTTCCTTCTTTCCTCTGGCATATGCTTCCCTGGAAGCAGGATGGGGAAGGAAAAAGACAAAAGTTCAAGACGGGCACAAGGAAAAATTTTCCAAGCTTTGGATTGTATCAAAGGAAGTAAGAGATGGAATTTCTGGGTGAAATTTTATACTGGAAAGCCCAGTATCTCTCAGCCCAGGAGACCATATTTCTTCTTTGAACTTAGGACACGTTGCTGGCTCATGATCAACTTGGTGCCCACCAGGACCCCTCCCAGCCTGTGCTGAAGGTACAGAGAGGATCCAAGGCTGTGTCATTAGATACAGAGTATTTAAACTGGCAGACTGCAGGGCATGAAGAAGCAAGAGTGAAGGGGCTGGGACAACTGAAAAGCTCTTAGACAACGTTTTCTGTCAGAAATGATAGAAATGAGGGACAGGCATCAGTGACAATGTTGACGTTCAGCAAAAAAAGCAAAACAATTCCCAAAGGGGCCACTGAGACATTTCACTTCACTGCTTGATAGGAGCTGGAAATACATCAAGAGTAAATTCACTGAAGAGATGTTTTTGTTGGTGGTGATTTTCACAGCTGAATCAGCTACTAGCTGCCTTTTCCTCGAGAAAATAGGGAGAGAAAAGGGAAAAAATATTCTAGCACACTCCACCTCCAACCCCCAACCAACCAACACAGGTATTCTGACCTCTAAATCTCCTGCTCCACAATGACAGGCAGCAACCCCGCTTCTTCCCGTGACACTCCACTCCTCCTCAGAGCCAGGGACTGCAGGAAGGTTCAGCCAGGGCTGATCTCCTCCCCCCTGGGAACAGCTCCCTGAGCTGACACACAACCCCATCTCCATGCTGGCAGCAATGGGTGCCTGAGGGCTCCCTGTGGCAGGGCCGACTCAAGAGGGAGCTCCACGGCTCTTCCCAGCACCCGATGGATGTGGATTCTGAGGAGCAGGCGGCAGCTGCTGGGAAAGGAGCAGAGGGGAACAGCAGCCCAGCAAGGAGCAGGAGGAAAGGGGGATGGGCTGCTGGGCTGCCTGACTTTCTATAGGCTGTGGGCAGGAGATGGAAGGGAATAGTGACCCCTCTCAGATCCCTCAGGCTCACAGACCCTCCTTCTTTACTTCTCCAACTAGGACAGGTACCTTTGTTCCAATCAGTGGGAACCTCACCAGACCACCATCACCTCTCCAATAGGATGGACAGAGGCTCAGCAACTGCGTCTGCCAGCTCCTCAGGACCCGTGCCTGGACCCCGTGAGGTCCCATAAACTTGTGCCCCTGCAGGTTCTTTAGATGATCACAAACCTCTTCTTCTCCCCCAGTGGGGGCTCCTTGCTTGTCCCAGGCCCTGCTTTCCCCTGCTGTGGCCTCTGCAATGAGGCAATGAGCACTTCCCAGAGGAGACTGAGGCAAACAAGTCCTGGAGAACCTCAGCATTCTCAATATCCTGTGGAGCTAGGTCTGACATTTCCTTCAGGAGAGGGCCTCCATTTGCCTGGCTTCTCCTTTTATTCCCACCTAGGTACCTCTCAAAGCTTTTCTTCTTGCTTTTTCCATCCCTTTGGCCACAACAACCCCATGGGGAGCTCCAGGCTGGGCACAGAGTGGCTGGAGAGCAGCCAGACAGAGAGGGATCTGGGAGTTGGGATTGCCAGGAAGCTGAACAGGAGCCAGCAGTGTGCCCAGGTGGCCAAGAAGGCCAATGGCATCCTGGCCTGGCTCAGGAACAGCGTGGCCAGCAGGTCCAGGGAAGGGATTCTGACCCTGTGCTCAGCCCTGGTGAGGCCACAGCTTGAGTCCTGTGTCCAGTTCTGGGCCCCTCAGCTCAGGAAAGAGGATTTAAGTCCTGGAGCGGGTCCAAAGGAGGCAACTGGGCTGGTGAAGGGATCCAGCACATATCCTATGATGAGAGGCTGAGGGAGCTGGGGGTGTTCAGCCTGGAGAAGAGGAGGCTCAGGGGAGACCTCATCACTCTCTACAACTCCCTGAAAGGAGGTTGGAGCCAGGGGGGGGTTGGTCTCTTTTCCCTGGAAACTCTCAGCAAGACAAGAGGGCACGGTCTCAAGTTGTGCCAGGGGAGGTTTAGGTTGGAGATTAGAAAGAATTTCTTTCTGGAGAGGGTGATCAGACATTGGAATGGGCTGCCCAGGGAAGTAGTGGATCCTCCATGTCTGGAGATATCTAAAAAGAGCCTGGATGTGGCACTGAGTGCCATGAGCTGGGAACCATGGGGGGAGGGGATCAAGGCTTGGACTTGATGATCTCTGAGGTCCCTTCCAACCCAGCCAATTCTATGATTCTGAGATTCTATGAACAGCTGGAGTCATGGCCATCAGGACAGCTCAGTCTCTCTCTTCTCCATCAGCTCTATCTCCTACCTCTCCAGTCACTCTGCTGGAAGCTGCTTTACCCCCACCCCAGCGTGGGACAAAGAGAGGGGGCTTTGGGGAGGGGGGCCCAACCTCAGAGAAACCAAAGCATTCTTCAACCCTTTGCACCCCACCAGCCACGAGGGATTGCTCCTTTCTACATTTGTAACATTTTATTGAGTATCTTATTAATAAAAACAACCAAGTGGTATCGAACCTCAGGCTAGTGTGCCCCCACCCAGATTTGTAGCAACAGCCATCTGGATACTGAAGTGTAAAGACACATTTATGGGTCTAAATAAAAAAAATCTTAGTGGAAAAGAATTCTTTTCACCTCAAAATCACACAGCTCACGTTTTCTTTCCAAGTCCCACTGCAAAGTCCCACTAAAATGTTCCACATGGCTGTTCCCTACCAAAAAACAGAAACAGACATGGTCCCATCCTGCCCCATCCCTTGAGGAGCATCTCATAGTGATAATCACTTCCTCCTTTTGCCTTATCTGGGAAAAAAAGGTTGTCCAAGCATGGAAACTCTCAAGCTTGGCCGTGTCCCTTCATTCCTGGTGATGGCTGAGGTGGGTCTGGTGGTGAGAGATGAGATCGCAGCTCTGGTAAAAACTCTTCTCACACTGGGAGCAGCTTTAGGGTCGTTCACCCCTATGGAGTCGCTGATGTCTCAACAAGTGGGAGCTTTCCCTGAAGCCCTTCCCACACTGGGGACACGTGTAGGGCTTTTCCCCAGTGTGGACATGTTGGTGACGAATCCAGGAGGTGCTGTTGTTGAAGGCTTTCCCACAGTGAGTGCAGGGATACAACTTCTCTCCTGTATGGATGCGGTGATGCTGTGACAATGCAGAACTGTGGGTAAACTCCTTCCCACACTCCAGACACTTATACGGTTTCTCTCCTGTATGGATGCGGTGATGCTGTGATAAATTGGAACTATGGGAAAACTCCTTCCCACACTCCAGACACTTATAGGGTTTCTCTCCTGTATGGATGCGGCGATGCTGTGATAAATTGGAACTATGGGAAAACTCCTTCCCACACTCAGAACATTTAAAGGGTTTCTCTCCCGTGTGGATGCGGTGATGCTCTGATAAACTGGAACTCTGGGTAAACTCCTTCCCACACTCCAGACACTTATAGGGTTTCTCTCGTCTATGGATGCGGTGATGCTCTGATAAACTGGAACTATGGGTAAACTCTTTCCCACACTCCAAACATTTATAGGGTTTCTCTCCTGTGTGGATGCGGTGATGTTCTGATAAATGGGAACTCTGGGTAAACCCCTTCCCACACTCCAGACACTTATAGGGCTTCTCTCCTGTGTGGATGCGGCGATGCTTTGATAAATGGGAACTATGGTAAAACCCCTTCCCACACTCGGAACATTTAAAGGGTTTCTCACCAGTATGGATCCGTTGATGCTGGATAATATTCCATCTCCTGCTAAAACCTTTCCCGCAGTCAGGGCAGGTGTAGGACATGGTGTCTGTGTGATGGTATCACCGTTGGACCAGATCCAAGCTGTCTCTAAACCGTCTCCTGCAGTCAGGACATCTCTGGGGTCTCTCACCCCGATGGATTTTCTGAATATGAAGATTGGCCAAGAGGATCCTAAACCTTTTCCCACATTCCTGGACAGTGTTAAATGCTTCTCCTGGATGGATTGAATGATTTCTCAGTAATGTGCTTTGACCAAAAGCTGTCTGATCTTTGGGGGTACCCAGAGAGGTTTATGCCCAGATGGAGTCACCCCGTGCCTGTGAAAGAAGCCATAGTGCAGTGACAAAGTAGGGGTGGGCTTTTTGTGGGGTGAAGGCAGTCAAAACCTACATCAGTCCTCCTGTGGGTGAAACTGGAGTGTGAGGTGGAATGAGGAGGTTTCCCATAGAGGTGGACACCCACTGATCATCCTTTACTTCATCTTTAGGTATTATACTGGCCCGGGATTATTAAGCCCCTTAAAGTATTCTGGACTTGCAATCGTTACCCCTGGCTCCAGGGGGATTTCAGGGTGCCCAGTTGCAGCCCCCAAACCGTTGGGATGACTTGGGGATCCCCTATCACAGCCCTGCAAGCCAGAAGGAGTTGGAAATGCCCGGGTGAGTTGGGGGAACCAATCACAGCTCCTCCACCCTCCTGAAAAAGGTGGGGGGTCACCAATCCCACCACCCTCACCCCGGGGATAAGTTTAGTTCCCCCCTCTCACCCATCCCCCTCCCTCCTCCATCTTGTGCTGCTCTCCCCCAGTTTGGGCGGTACTGGGATAACCAACCCCCTCCCATCACCTCCCGGTACCTGCAGGGGGGGCACAGCCCAGGCCGGTGGGCAGGGGGGGGCGATGCTCTGGCGGTCACCAGTTGGGGGGTCCCGGCTGCGGGGCGGGGGGTGTGGGTGCAGCCCCGGGGCGGCAGAGAGAAACCTCCCGGGAGCTGCAGCGCGATCGCGGGAAGCGGCGGGGGGAGGAAGAAAAGGTGGGGAGGGGCCTCGGGGGGGAGGGACCCGACCTGGGGGTGAGGTTGGGAGTTGGCAGGGGAGGGGACACCAGGGTTGTGTCCTGGGGGGGTTGGGGACATCAGGCTTGTGGCTGTTAATTCACTGCTTTCAGGTGTAAACTCAGGGGGACAGTGACCAACCCAGGTCAGGGTTTCTGCCCTGAAGGTTCTTCCTATTTCATTTCCATTTCACACTCAGCTTCATGGAACAGAATTCACTCTGAAATAGTTTTTTTTCCTCTTCAGAGCACCTCGAATTTTGGGAAGCTGCAGACTCCAACTAAACAAGTGCAGGGGAGATCAGAAGTGTTGTGTTGGGTTCTCCACAGCTCTGGAATGAGGGATCCATGTGACCATGATCTTAAGTCCAGGGCAGCTGCTGTGACCTGGCCAACCCCAGTGTTCCACAGTATGACCACCAGTACCCTGCCTGTAGAGCAGGAAGTTGGACTGGATGACCTTTAGAGGGCCCTTCCAACCCAAATCATCCTCTGATTGAAGTTTGGGGGGATGGCTTGGTTTCTTCCATGGCTGCCTTCCCATCCTACCAGTGGGTCCCATCCTACCAGACAATCTTCCCATGCCTGGGACCTCCTCCTCCTCCACTTGCTGTGGCCATCGCCTTTCCACTGGAGGCATTGTAATCATCATTAATTGTAACTCATTATTATTATTACGCTATTAAAGCACTTTTAATTTCAACCCTCGGGGATTCATTCCTTCTCCCCTTTCCCCTCCAAGGGAGTTTTCAGTGATTAAAAACCTTCTAAACTGCAAGGCTTCTCCAAAGGGGTGTGAGCTTTGGGAATGATCCCCTGGCACCCCCTTCACCACTTTTATCACACATTTTATCACAGAATCATCACATGAGGAGGGATGAGGACGAAATGTTGGCAAGGGCTTGGAGTGACCAGTCAAGGGGGGAAGTGTTCAAGGTCAGGTTGGATTGGGCTTAGAGCATCCTGGTCAAGTGGGAGATGTCCCTGTCCATGCAGGGGGTTGGAGCTAGATGATCTTTCAGGCCCCCTCTAACCCAAACCATTCTGTGATTCATGATGCTACAATCACAAAAGTGAAGGTTATGGGCTGTGTAAAATACTCCCAGGAGTCTCAAAGGGGGGATTTGTCCTTGAAAGAAAAGGATTAACAGCCACAAAAGTTATTCCAGGCTTAAAAACATGAAGGGCTGGTTTAATGGTGGTGGGGAGGAGGGAATGGGAGGACACCCTTCCTGACCTGAGCACAAAACAAAGACCTCAGGAGCCTGGAGATAAGAAGCTGTTGAATCAGTGCTGCCAGGTGTAAATCAGGAGGACAGTGACCAAGGCTGCCTTCACTGCCCTGAAGGTTCTTCTGTGCCTTTGGTCTGCACAGCAGACCCTAAAGTCTTCTCCAAAGGCTTCAGGCTTTGGGGAAATGTTTCCTGGCACCTTTTCTGGGAAAAACTTAATAAACCAAATATCTGCACTCTGGGTGGGGATTGGTTTTTGAATCAGGAGACAACTGACAGAAGCCTGACTGCAGGCTGCTGGAGGCATCCTGTCTCATGTCCCAAGGTGTCACAGAGCTTTCAGGAGAGCTCATGAAGCATCCCTCCTGACAGGCAAGGAGCAGTAACGCTCCTCTGAAGAGCTGTGCCAGCTCCTGGAGTCTACAGCCCGGCAGAAACACCCGTGCCCCACGCTCCCCAGGCTCCCTGGCAGCAGGACTGAGCGGCCACCAGAAACACTGCCTGAACAACACCAGGGGGATTTGGGGAGAAAAACCTCAGAATCAGCTCCTCAGACACCCAGAGCTTTTGCCAGCTGTGCTACTCGAGCATTTCCAGCACACCCAATCCAAACCCAGCTCTCACAGCAGCCACAGTGCCTCTGCCATCCACATCTTCAAGCAGGGGAAAGGAACCGCTCTGAGAGCTGCAGGGCAGAGGAGAGGGGCAGCTGAGAGCAGTCCCCGAGGGGAGAGCAGTGCTGGAGCAGAGACACCTTCCCCTCTGGGGAAAGGAGAGAGGAGAAGGGAGAGAGACTGAGGGGCTGGAAACTCAACTGCACAGCTGGCATGGAACAGCCCTGCTGGAAAGGAAAAGAAGGACATCTAGACACAGAGAGACAAAAGCCATCTCACCTTCCTGCCCCTTGCCCCAGCCATGCTCACGTTGCTCAAGTGTGGCTTTTTTCTAAAATTGTATGTATTTCAGTAAAAAGCTGACATCACCCTGGTACAGAGTGCTCCTCCATGAGCTGCAGATCCACACCTGCCCCTCCGTGCTCCTCCATGGGCTGCAGGGGACAGCTGCCCTCTCCCCACAGCCTGCAGGGGAACTTCTGGTCTGGCCCTTCCTTCAGTCACTGACCTTGGGGTCTTGTGGAGGGCTGGCAGCAGGCTTCCACCTCCTTCTCCGGGGACATCTTGGGCATTTTCTGCCACAGACATTCCATGGTCACCCAGGGCAGCTGCTGACTCCTGAGGGAGGTGCTCACCTGATAAAGGGCACCCCAGGTCTCCACACCTCTTATATACCCCCAGGCTCCCCACAGAGACCCCCATGACAATGGTGTCCAGGCACCAGACCCTGCATCACAAAGCCCTGGTGGTGGCTGTGGAGATGCCCCAGGCCTGGAACTGGCTGGGACTGTGTCACAGAACAATGGAATCATGGAGTGGGTTGGGTTGGAAGGGTTAAAGATCATCTAGTTCCAACCCAACCCATTCCATGATTCCATGATCCCACTCAACTGAAGCCAACCCTGCCCCTGTCCCCATGGAACTCCCTTCTTAATCCCACCCACAGCATCAGCCTCACTCAGCAGTAGTGTCAGCTGCTCAAGGATGAGCTTCCCGTGCTTCTCCTGCTCCATGATCCTACAGATCATTCCCATGACCCTCCAGATCATTCTGAATCCCAGAGTACCTCAGGCTGGAAGAGACCCCTGAGCATCTCCTTGTCTGAGTGCCCTGCTCAAGGCAGGATGAACCAGATGAGGTTGCTCAAGGGCTTCCCCAGCGTGGCTTCATCCACAAAGGGCCTGAAAGTGCCTTTTGTCCCAGCCCACAGGGGGATTATAAAGACAGCAAACAGTGTTGGCACAAGTGCTGGACAGTGAGGCACCATCACTGCTTGCCAGGAGGACTTTGGATCCCTGATGGCACTGTGACCCTCATCATCTCATGAACTTCCCACCCACCACATCACCCACCTCTTCAATCCAGACATCCCCAGTCTGGCTACAACAGGACAATGGTAGAGCATGGCAAAGGGCTTGCTAAAGGCCAGGTGCACCCCATGCCTTTCTGTGCCCTGCCCACTCTGCTTCAGCAATCCCCTCTTTGTCTTTTCACCTGCAGAACACAGCACTACTCACAGAATACCTCACAGAATACCTGAATACCAACCCTTTGAAATTTCCAAAGGCAAGGGTCTCATTTCCTTGCAGAGGAGCCCTCTGGATTTCCTCGCACTGGAGTTAGAATTATCTCCCTTAGAGACCTTGGTTATCCAAGGGGTGGACTTGATCTCAGAGGTCCCTTCCAACCCAGACGATTCTATGATTCTATGATAAAATTAGTCAAAATCTGAAGTGGGCTGGAGAGAATTAGCTAAAGTCATGTTGAGCCCCAAAATCTATCATGGTTTAATGCTGGGCCGGCAATTAATCAAATTACAGATGCTCTCTATTAATCCCCCCTCCCCTCCCAGATAAAGAAAGGAGAGAGGATAACGGAGAGAGATTGATGGGTTGGGAACTAAACTGCACAGCTTGAAATGAAACTCTAATGAAAGAAAGGAAAAATTTCTAAATCTACACAAATAGACAGGAAAATTGATACCACGGTCCTGCCCCCCTCTCCCCCAAGAACTCTCACGTCACCACTGAGGCTGCAGGGCGGCCCTGGGAAAGTCCAGCCTGGACTCCTGGACTCAGCAGTGCTCTGTGGCTGGAGGCAGGAACACAGAGATTAATGCTGGAAGAGCTCAGGAACAGAGGCAGAGGAACGGACGGAATCCTCCCAGGTCTGAAGCAAACAGGGAGAGGAGAAGGGAAGGGAGCATCACAAAGCCCTGGTGGTGGCTGTAGAGATGCCCCAGGCCTGGAACTGGCTGGGACTGTGTCACAGAACCATGGAATCATGGAATGGGTTGGATTGGAGGGGTTAAAGATCATCTATTTCCAATCCAACCCATTCCATGATTCCATGATTCCACTCAATTGAAGCTAATCTGGCCCCTGTCCCCATGGAACTCACTTCTTCATCCCCTTATGCCGGTATTGCCATGCCAGGCCCTGTGAGCCATGGGAGGTCTTCCCACTGCGGGTGGGTGAGTGTGTGGGCTCCAGGGGCCTTGGCTGCCCACCCCAGGAGGCAGCAGCCAGGGACCCAGCCCCGTCAGAGCATCCCCGGGCAGGGACCCTCCCTGCCCCCCCTGCCAGCGCATCCCTCGCTCCGGCGTCCCGGGACCCCCTCTCTCCCCGTGCTGCCCTCCCTCATCACACCCTCAGCCCTGGGGCTCACAGGGCTCAGCAGTGTCCCAGCCTTGAGCCGTGGCTGCTGACACTCCTGGCAGCTGGGCAGAGGGCTCAGAACACAGGTACCCATGGACACTCCTGCCAGGACACGTGTGCCTGCCTCTCCTGGCCACTCCTTCTGCCCCCATCCCATGCTCAGAAGGGGATGGGAGCTCTGCTGGGTCCCCCCCTCCGTCCCCATTTGACACTCTTTGCCCAACTGTCCCCTCTCCGCCTGGCAGCAAGAGGCCCAAAAGCTGCAGTTTCTGTCCTCCATCTGCAGCATCAGCAGCCCACACACCACTGTGTGGCTCTGGCTCTACTACTGCCAGGAGGAATTGTTGGAGATCATCAAGGTGAGGAGATGGACAGCAAGGCTGTGGGGCGTCAGAGGCATCAGCACAGCCCTCAGGGCAGGGGAGACCTTGGCTGGGCAGGGGGATGCCCAAGAACACTGCTCCAGCTCTCTGTCCTTGGGGGTGCTCCAAAGACACCTGAGTGGCCCAACTGGAGCCAGGACTTGGACCCAACACCACTTTTAGGTCCCTGGGCCAGCCTATGGCTCTGGGATGGGAACAGCCCTTCCCACCACAGAGCCTGGGACCTCTGGGAGCTCACTGGGGTGGGGGTGCCAGGGGGAAGTCTCCCGGGCTCTGCCAGCCCCTCGGGATATTGCTGAGCAAAGGAAACTGCCCCATCCTGACCTGTCCCACCCGGCTCTACTCCCCAGGAGCTGCTAGAGGAGAAGCCCCTTGGCCTGGACACCACAGTGAAGCCATCACGTCCATGGGCAACTGCCCCAGCCCCCAGTTTGGTCCCCCTGGTGCCCAGTGGCCCCAGCAGCACAGGGCCCAGGAGGGGGCTTCCCCAATTCCTCGATCCAAGAAGGAGGCAGACACTGGGCCAGGGGGTCCCACTGGGTGTTCCCTCCAGAGATGATTGTCAATGCCATGGCCATTGAGATGTCCCCCATGTCATGGGAATTAGCCCAGATCTCCAAGCCTGGGGTCTGTCTCCTCCTTGCCTGCTCTGAAGAGCATCTCTCTGTCCCTGCAGCAGAGAGGGGCAGCCTCCTGCAGGCCTGCTTCTCCAGCATCTTCTGTGTGAACACCCAGGGCCCCGAGGCTGTCCTCTGCTCCAAGGGATGCCATGGGTTTGTCCAGCTTTGAGGACAACTCTTGCCTTTCCCTTTCAGGGAGAGAAGAAGGGTGAATAGAGAGCACCTGTCATTCCTTTAAGTGCTGGCTCAGCCTTAAACCGTGACAGGGATGAACCACAGGGAGCTCCCCAGGACTGAGACCCCTTCCTGGGCACACTCACAGCTGCCCCCATGCCCGAGGCTTCCAGGGCTGTCCCCAAGCCTCTGATCCTCAATGTCCACACTGGAAACCATGCTGCAGAGCTGGGACACAGCACTGGTGACTGCTCCACCCTGTTTCTTCAGAACTTCTCCCAGCTCTGGCCTCAGTACAGGGAACCAAGCCCCCAACCCTGCCCAGCTCCTGGTGCAAGGAGGGGGACAGAGAACATCCCTCGTTCCCTACCAGCCCCCTCCTCCCCGACTGCTGCCAGAGCCCCTTCTCCTCCCTCTTCAGTGCCCCCCACCCCAGCACCCTGACCCCCTCCCAGGTGGACTCTGCCTCACTGGCAAGGGGACCCCGGCCCCGGGGCTTTCCCCCTCTGCCTTTACCTCTGGCCAGAGCCAAGAGCCCCCACCACAGGTCCCCAGGGAGGTGGACACCCCTTGGGAAAGCCTTGGGGGATGTTTCTGGGGGCAGTGAGTGGCTGGCAGCAGAGGCAGCAGCAGCAGTGGGATGCAGTGATCCGTGCCCCATCCCAGGCACATCAGCACCTCCCAGCTCCTGCTGTCCTTCACCACGTCCCATCCAGAAGATGGCTCTGCCAGCGACTTTTCTGCCCGGGGCTCTCCCTCTCAGCATCCCGGTTTTCCTCCTCCCCAGGAAGGTCTTCCCGGCTGCCTGACCCAGGGCTGCTGCAGCTCCAGCCCTGTGGGGAAGCCTTGCAGTCCTGGCAGCCTCTGGAAGTTGAACATTCCTGAGAAATGCTCTGGGTAAGAAATGCCTTTGGCTCCTCCTGGTTATGGGGGGCAGTGTGAACGAGGGGACCCCCAGCGGATGAGTGGGGATGATGAGGACTCACCCTGCTCTGGAGCAGGGCCCAGGCAAAGGCTCCCAGCCAGCTCCAGTTCCCCATGGAGCCCTGACCCCCATTTTCCCTCTTCTCCCCAGCAGACCCTGGCTCTGCATCCCAGTCTCATGTCACAGCTGAGATGTGCTGGGTGATGCTCGAGGTGACAAAGCTCCTCTCTCCTTTGTCCCACAGATGTTCATGAAATACCTCCAGCCCCCCATCGAGTAGACATCATCCTCATGGCCATCAAGAACATGAAAGGCCCAGGGCAGTACAGCAGGAGCTGTCTACCTACATGGTAGACATCCTTGTGAGCCAACCTGTCTTCCATACACAGCATGTGAGTAGCCCATGGGGGGCAGAGCTGATGCTCCAGCCCAATGGGGACCTCTTCTCCCCTGGCTCCATGCCTGGCCAGCACTGGGATCATTTCAAGCTGGTGGACTGCAAGGGGAATGGAAGCAGCTCCCTGTGGCAGCTGGGGAAATGGTTGTGCTCTCCCTGCTGCACCAAGGGCCTGATGCAAAGGGCCATGGGGAGGAGGAGCAGCAGCAGGGTCCTTGCCCCCAGCACTGCCCTGGCACCTCCTGCCCTGTCTTGGCCTCTTGCAGGGATCAGCAGCTGCAGCCCTGGCTGCCCTGCAGTGGGTGAGGACAGGGCTGGGCACCCTGCCTGGGGCACCAGGGCTCAGCCTGTCCCTCCAGCATGCCAGGCTGGCACTGGAGCAGGACTGGAGCACAGAGGAGCCAAGGAACAGAAACCTGCTCTGAGCCGGGGGAACAGCATGAGCAGAGCTGTCTGCTTGCCAAGGGAGACTGCTGGACAAGCACAGCATCCTCAAGACTCTCCTGGTTCCTGGGTGTCCACATGTAGCCCCAGCTGGTCCCACTATTGCCCAGGTATTGTAGGAGCCTGTCCACATGGGGCTCAGCTGGGCAGCACCTGAGTGCCACCATGAGGAGATCCACCAGGAGACCCCACAATGATGCTCAGCTCACACTGCCCCCTGACACAGGGCACCCCTATGCTGGGACAGAGCACGTGGAGACCTCTGTGTCCAAGGATGCTGCTGCCACAAACACAGGGGACGGCAGGCACAGGGATGAATTCATGTTGGAAAGGGATCTGTTTGAACTCTTTTTACCCCAGGGATGACTTCCCCTCCACCAAGCAGCCCATGCCCATGCCAGCAGCTATGGGAGCAGAGGCAGAAACCAAGACCTTGCTCCTCCCGTAGCAGCTTTCTCTCCACCTGGCTCAACCTGGACTTGCTAAAAGCCATTCAACCTGCCAGGCTTTGGCAGGATGGATTTTACCATCCACCAGAGTCAGTCTCCTGCAGCATCCTCTCCTTTCTTGACCTGCCTTCTTCCATGGCACACAAGCCAACACAGCTCCAACACCAGCACAGCACAACCCCACAGCACCGTGTCTGCTGGGGATGCAACCACCACGCGCTGCCTTGGACCATCTCCTGAGGCCCCAGAGAGGTGGACACAAGTCCAGGGCCCAGATTAAGGACATCCAGGAGCAGTGCTTACTTCTTTACTGTACCCCTCACATCCTCATCAGTACTGAGGGGCTGTTTTTCACAGCTTCAGCCACTGATTGCATTCTCCAGCACTAACAGTGCAGTGAAGAAGAGGCCTTTGAAGACTGCTGTAGCTGGAAGGGAATCTAGCAATTATTTTTAAAACCTTGAAAACACTGATTTCATCATCTTAAAAATAAATTCTTCCTAACCTATGTCTCCTGTTTTGTTTTTCTTTTCTCTTCTAAACAGTTTCCTCCTTTTCTCCAACCTGTGCCTTGCCACTTAAACACTGTACACTGGTAAGGATGAAAGCAAGACCCCAAAACTATTTTTTTCATTCTTTCCAATTTGGTCAACATGGAAACACAAGAAAAAGGCTCTCCCAGAGTTTTTAAATGTACTTTTTTTCCATTTAATGAAAGGCACTGGAGCAAGGGAACCATAACTGAGCAGCTGTGTTTCCACATCCTTGCCACACAGCCATGTCTCACTCTTTGGCATCATCAGTGGGAAATCACCCACTGCATCTGGCATTTGCTGCCCCAAAGGGTCTGGGTGGTGACATGGTGACACCAGGCTGGCTGTGATCACCTGGAGCCCCTGTGTTGTCCAGAACAGAAACCTGTCCCAAGCCCCACGCAGCAGCAGCACGGGTCTGCAGCTGGCCCAAGGGGTGTCCATGGACGACCACGGTTCCCAACACTCCTCCTGGCTCCTGGGAGTCAACAGGCAGCCCCACTGCAGCTCCTCTGGCCAAGGTGCCCTTCTGCCCCAGTGTTTCCTGAGGAGCAACCCCGGGGTGATGGGCTGCAGGCCCCCTGCTCCCCAGGTCCCCCAGAAGCTCCACTCCCCTCAGTCCCCCTGCTTCCCCTGCTCCCCCACAGGCTCTGCTCCCCCATGGGCACGGTACTGCTGAAGCTGCCAAGTGGGGACTCTGGGGGCTGCCACATCCTCCTCACCACCCATGGCCACACGTCGGATGGGGTAAGCAGGAGGAGTGGCAGGGGTCTGCAGGGGGCATGGCAGCCCCAGCATGGCACAAGTTGCTCCTGGGAAGATTCCAGGTGGACAAGAGGAAAATTTTCCACTGGCAGGACAGTGGAACATTGGAATGGTCTCCCAGGGGAAGTGGTGGATTCTCCCACTGGGGACAGTTTCAAGTCTCAGCCCAACAGCGTGCTGAGACATCTCATAGGAACTGCACTATTACCTAGAGGGCTTGGACCAAAGGATCCTTGAGGTCCCTTCCAACCTGACATTCTATGATTCCATTCTTCCCCACCAGCATCTTCTGGAACACCTTCCAACAGCAGCTTGGGAACGGTTCTTTGGATCATACTCCTAGAACCATGACAGGGTGTGGTTTGGAAGGGACCTCTGAAGGGACCTGGCCATCCCAGCAACCATCCAGTCCAGCAGGAGCCAGGAGAGCAGTAAGGAGGGCAGCATGGGCAAAGCCCTGAGCCGGCCAGGCTGTTTCTGCTGGAACTGCTGTTGCCTGGGCAAGGGCCAGCAGGAGCATGAGGACTTTGAGGAGGACTACGTGCCCCAGAGGTTGGTGCCGGCACCAGTTTCAACAAAGAGCCAAGCAGAGCCCAACAAGAAGGCAGCCAGACAGCCATCATGGAAAGTCTGGAAAAGCAGGAGGGCTCCTGTGAGCCAGGTGTTGGAAGGGTCTGTCTCCAACCCTTCCTGGTGGGAGTCGAGCACCATGCTCACCCAGCATTGCTTGGGCCAGCCTGGTCCTGGCAGCCACCTCCATCCCACACCTCCTCCTCCTCCTCCTGCCCACAGGAGGTGGGCCACAGGCAGCAACCAGCAGTGCTGCAGGGTGGCAGCCAGAGCCAGGTCTCGTCCCTTGATGGGGACAGACTGCCAGAGCTGCCCTGCCCCAAGAACTCTCAAGCCAAATCTACGGGTAGGGAGCCCAAGGGCAATGGGCATGGACATCTTCCCAGCCCAGGAGCTGTTGGGCAGCTGGGAGGTGCTGGAGGGAACAGGCTGGGCCGGGAGGCTGTAAGGGTATCCTGGCAGAAGGACCTTTCACAACTGGGACGTGGAGCCACAGGAGCAAGGGCCAGAGTCATTGCAGTCTCTCCTTGGTTTCTCCTGCAGTCGGGCAGCCTGGTAGGCAGGGCGACAGAGGAGGAAACAGCTTGCCAGCCATGCCGGCTGCCTCTCCTCAGGCAGGATGTGGCACCCAGGCATGCACTCACAGCTCAGCCCTCAGGAGCTGCCAGCACTTGCTGTCAGAAGCCACGTCCCCCTCCAGCTGCACGCTCCACACCTTTAGGCAGGGGCAGAGACAAGGCTGCCAGCACCTGCTGCAAGCTGCCCCATCTGCCAGATGCACCCTCTACATCATCTTCTTCCAGAAGCAGTTACAAGGCTGCCAGCACCTGCTGCAAGCTGCCTCCTCTGCCAGCAGCAACCTTTGCCAGAGGCAGAAACACAGCCAGCAGCGCTGCAACCAGTGGCCCCCAAGAGGTTGTGTCCTCTGCCCGGGGCACGTGGGGTGACCTTGGCACATCTGCCAGGGTGGAGAGCTGGAAGCCTGCCCTGCACGGCCCTGGAGCCTCTGCCCCAGCTGGAAAGGGGACAGCCTGGCACGTCCCCAATGAGCCCCAGGACTAGGGTTTCACTGGGCGATGGCAATGCTGCAAGAAGCCAGCAGCAAGGCAGGACCGGGCAATACCAAGAAGAGCAGAGGAAGTCTGGGCAGCTGATGGAAACATCCCTTGCCTGATCTCCACAGACGTGGGAGCACTGGTGTTCCCTGCAGCACCCCTGGGACAGCTTCCTTGGAGAGGGACGTGGGACCAGCATGCTGTGGACAAACGGCACGACATGTACCAGAAAGGTTGACAGTGAGTGTCAGGTGCCAGCCCAATATCAGGTTATCCTGTGACCAAGGGGCTGCTGCAGATCGTTTGACCATCCCGTCAGTCCACATGGAGCATCTGGAGGACCAGGAGAGGAGCTGCCCGGCCCAGCCCAGCGCAGCCACCTGGCAGTGTCAGCAGGGTGGCCTGGAGGCCAGGCAGCTCTGGTGGCAGGAGAGCGAGGAGCAGCAGGTCCTCCTGACAGAGTCGTGGCAGCTCAGTGTCAGATCCAGGAGGGTGAGTACCAAGGACGGCATGGGATGGGATGGGATGGGATGGGATGGGATGGATGGGATGGGATGGGATGGATGGGATGGGATGGGATGGGGTGTGATGGGTTGGGACTGGGCGGGACAGGACAGGACAGGGAGATGGAGCCTCCCTCTGCCTGGATCACGCCGCTGCCCTGCACAGCTACGGCCCCATCATCTCCCGTCTCTGACAGCAGCCGCTGCTGGCAGGGTCCTGGCATCCAGGTGCTGCTGGGAGCCAGGCTGCTTTTACTTAAACCCTCTTTCCTTCCAGACCTGCAGAGTGAGCTTGAACCTGTGTCAGCCAGAGGTGAGGCGCAGGGAACTCCTGCATGATGCCACCAGCAGAGAGGACATGCTGGAATCATAGAATCATAGAATTGGCTGGGTTGGAAGGGACCTCAGAGATCATCAAGTCCAACCCTTGAACAGTAGTTGCAGTTGCTAGACCATGGCACTCAGTGCCACATCCAGGCTCTTCTTAAATATCTCCAGACACGTAGAATCCACTACTTCCCTGGGCAGCCCATTCCAATGCTTGATCACTCTCTCCGTAAAGAAATTCTTTCTAATATCTAACCTAAACTTCCCCTGGCACAACTTAAGACCATGCCCTCTTGTCTTGTTGAAAGTCGTCTGGCAAAAGAGTCCAAACCCCACCTGGCTACAACCTCCCTTCACGGAGTTGTAGAGAGCAATGAGGTCTCCCCTGAGCCTCCTCTTCTTCAGGCTGAACAGCCCCAGCTCCCTCAGCCTCTCCTCATAGGGTCTGTGCTCGAGTCCCTTCACCAGCCTGGTTGCCCTCCTTTGGACCTGCTCCAGGACCTCAATATCCTTCCTAAACTGAGGGGCCCAGAACTGGACACAGTACTTGAGGTGTGGCCTCACCAGGGCTGAGTACAGGGGCAGAATCACTTCCTTGGACCTGCTGGCCACGCTGCTCCGGATACAGGCCAGGATGCCATTGGCCTTTTTGGCCACCTGGGCACACTGCTGGCTCATGTTCAGCTTCCTGGCAATCTAGACTCCCAGGTCTCTTTCTGCCTGGCTGCTCTCCAGCCACTCTGTCCCCAGCCTGTAGCGCTTCATGGGGTTGTTGTGACCAAAGTGCAGGACCCGGCACTTGGCCTTGTTAAACCTCATCCCGTTGGAATCAGCCCAACTCTCCAGTCTGTCCAGGTCCCTCTGCAGAGTCCTCCTGCCTTCCAGGTGATCCACACTCCCCCCCAGCTTAGTGTCGTCTGTGAATTTGCTGATGATGGACTCAATCCCCTCATCTAAATCATCAATGAAGATATTGAACAGAACTGGGCCCAACACTGATCCCTGGGGGACACCACTAGTGACCGGCCGCCAACTGGATGCAGCCCCGTTCAGCACCACTCTCTGGGCCTGGCCCTCCAGCCAGTTCCTAACCCAGCACAGGGTGCTCCTCTCCAAGCTGCAGGCTTCCAGCTATCGTAGGAGGATGCTGTGGGAGACGGTGTCAAAGGCTTTGCTGAAGTCCAGGTAGAACACATCCACAGCCTTCCCCTCATCCACCAGTTGAGTCACCTGATCATAAAAGGAGATCAGGTTGGTCAGGCATGACCTGCCCTTTCTAAACCCCTGCTGGCTGGGTCTAATCCCATGGAGTGCATGGAAGCCCCCGCACCCAGCCAGCAGCAAGTGGGGGCAAGAGGGAGGAGATTCCTGACAGTGCTGGAGAACAAAGCAGGGGACTTAGACCAGGAGGGCGAAGAGGACAGTGACGGAGATGACATCATCTGGCCCTCTTCCCAGGACTTCTTTCAGGACCTCAACTTTGTCCTCCAGGAGGAATCCAGCACATCCAGCAGCATGGGCACAGAGTCTGAAGGACAGGAAGATAATTACCAGCAGAGCACATTTACTGAATCACTGGAGCTCATTGACATGGAGCCAGCAGGTTCTGCCCGGGCCAGAGCTCTTGAGAAAGAGGGGCACCACTTGCCTCTGGCCCCTGTGGCACAACAGAAAGCAAAAGCACCAGCTTGTCTTGCCTTTAGTGAGCTAGACACAGCAGTGGAGGCAGAGAGCCTGGCACCTGCCCCCTCCAGCCCCACAGAAGATGATCTGGCTCTGGTGGACACCGACCACTTCTTTGTTGGCAATGCTGTGGCCAAGGCTGTGCTTGTGACACAGAGACCAGACCAGCAGGACACCACAGCAGAAGCTGAGAGCCTGGCACCTGTCCCCTCCAAAACCACAGATGAGGATCTGGCTCTGGTGGGCACACACCAGTTCATTGTCAGGGAGTCTGTGGCCAAGGCTGTGTTTGTGACAGCAGGATCAGGCCAGCAGTCCACAGAACAGCAAGACCTCCTAGAAGGCATGGGCCATCATGGTGTGTGTCCTCCTGCTGCCATCCCCTCCATCCCTCTGCTCTTGCTCTCCCTGTGCACGTGGCCTCTGAGACCAGAGGTGACACACCGCCCTCCTCCAGTCCCAGGGACATGCCCAAGGCTGACCCAGGTACGTCCCCGAGGCGAGGGCAGGCCTGGCCCAGCAGCCATCCTGGTGAGCAGCACTGGGCACACGGGGACTGGCGGTGCCCAGGCCACCTCTCGCTGGGGAAAGGCCACGCTGACAGGGGCAGCCAGGAGCCCACGCATAACCCACCCAGCCCCTCACCTACAGCTCTCTTTCCTGCAGGCACGGCCACACCCCACAGGCCACAGCGCGATGGAAACGGTTCTCCCTCTTCAGAAGGGTGTCCAGGGGCGTGCGCAGGGTTTTCCAGTTCTTCCGTAGAGCACGTCGGAGAAAGGAACCCAGCTCCCCTGCCAGCACCGGGAGGGTTCCTGGAGGTGGCCACCAGCCCTGAGCACGCCCCACCATGCTGCCAGCTGCCTTTTACCTGCCTGTGGTTTTATTGAGCCTAATAAAAGCTGACAGTTCCCCACAGTGCTTGTCTGTGTCTGGTGCCTCCCGGGAGAAATGCAGAGCAAGGGGAACCGCTTCCAGGCAGCTGCAGCAGGAGCTGGGCTGGCAGGAATAAGATTTTATCCCCTTGTACCCCAAAGCACAGCGGAGCAAGCAAAGGCAGGGTGGGGGTACCCTGGTGAGGCCAGGGATGCCTCCCCTGCTGAGGGGCCCAGAACTGGACACAGGACTCAAGCTGTGGCCTCACCAGGGCTGAGTACAGGGTCAGAATCCCTTCCCTGGACCTGCTGGCCACGCTGTTCCTGATCCAGGCCAGGATGCCATTGGCCTTCTTGGCCACCTGGGCACACTGCTGGCTCATGTTCAGCTTTCTGGCAATCTAAACTCCCATATCCCTCTCTGTGTGGCTGCTCTCCAGCCACTCTGTGCCCAGCCTGGAGCTCCCCATGGGGTTGTTGTGGCCAAAGGGATGGAAAGAGCAGGAAGAAAAGCTTTGAGAGGTAGCTAGGTGGGAATAAAAGGAGAAGCCAGGCAAAAGGAGGCCCTCTCCTGAAGGAAATGTCAGTCCTAGCTCCACAGGATATTGAGAATGCTGAGGTTCTCCAGGACTTCTTTGCCTCAGTCTCCTCTGGGAAGTGCTCATTGCCTCATTGCAGAGGCCACAGCAGAGGAAAGCAGGGCCTGGGACAACCAAGGAGCCCCCACTGGGGGAGAAGAAGAGGTTTGTGATCATCTAAAGAACCTGCAGGGCCACAAGTTTATGGGACCTCACGGGGTCCACGCATGGGTCCTGAGGAGCTGGCAGACGCAGTTGCTGAGCCTCTGTCCATCCTATTGGAGAGGTGATGGTGGTCTGGTGAGGTTCCCACTGATTGGAACAAAGCTCTCAGGCACCCATTCATATTTTTTCCCTCTTCTCTCCCTATTTTCAGGAGGAAAAGGCAGCTAGTAGCTGATTCAGCTCTGAAAATCACCACCAACAAAAACATCTCTTCAGTGAATTTACTCTTGATGTATTTCCAGCTCCTATCAAGCAGTGAAGTGAAATGTCTCAGTGGCCCCTTTGGGAATTGTTTTGCTTTTTTTGCTGAACGTCAACATTGTCACTGATGCCTGTCCCTCATTTCTATCATTTCTGACAGAAAACGTTGTCTAAGAGCTTTTCAGTTGTCCTAGCCCCTCCACTCTTGCTTCTTCATGCCCTGCAGTCTTGTCCTGGTTTGGGCCAGGATAAAGGTGATTTTCTGTCTTGTACTTTTGCTTTTAGCCAAGTCTCTTGTAAGTAGTTGCACTTGCTGAAATTAACAGCAAGTTTCTCAGACAGTGTGTGCTTCTAGGACTGATAACACTCGATGTTTATAGTTACTGCTAGAGACTGGTGTGCAGAGCCAAGGACACTGCTCAGCTCTGAGGAAAACATTTTACTGTCCAGGAGGATAAAGAGGTCCCACCTGAGCCCTCCTTTGGGGAGGAACAGACAAGATAGATGCCAGAATTAACCAAACAGAATATTCCATCCCATATACGTCACACTCAGTATAAATTTGAGGCATCACGAGGGCCGAGCCAGATTTCCTGACTTCTGGATTTCCAGACTTCTGGATTTCCTGATTTCCTGCTTCCCTTCCTTCACCCGGCATCCTGGAAGGATCCCGTCCGTTCGTCTGCCTGTGGTCCTGATCCGTGCCAGCCCATATCTGTTTGTTCCTGCCTCCAGTTCTCGACTGCTGCCGACTCCAGGAGTCCAGCCTGGACTTTCCCAGGGCTGCCCTGCAGCCTCAGTGGTGACGTGAGAGTTATTGGGGGACAAAGGGGTAGGAACATGGTATCCATTTTCCTGTATATTTGTATATATTTAGTAATTTTTCCTATTTATCATTACTGTTCATTAAAGCTGTGTAGTTTAGTTTCCAACCCATGTCTCTCTCCCTTATTCTCTCTCCTTTCTTTATCGAGGAGGAGAGAGACATTAATAGAGAGCATCTGTTATTCGGTTTAATTGCCGGGCCAGTGTTAAACCCTGACACCTGGCTAGAGAGTTCTTGGAGCAGGGCAGCTCTGGCAGTCTGTCCCCATCAAGGGACGAGACCTGGCTCTGGCTGCCACCCTGCAGCACAGCTGGTTGCTGCCTGTGGCCCACCTCCTGTGGGCAGGAGGAGGAGGAGGAGGTGTGGGATGGAGGTGGCTGCCAGGACCAGGCTGGCCCGGGCGATGCTGGCACAGGAGCCCTCCTGCTTTTCCAGACCTTCCATGATGGCCGTCTGGCTGCCTTCTTGTTGGGCTCTGCTTGGCTCTGTGTTGAAACTGGTGCCTGCATCAACCTCTGGGGCACGTAGTCCTCCTCAAAGTCCTCATCCTCCTGCTGGCCCTTGCCCAGGCAACAGCAGTTCCAGCAGAAACAGCCTGGCCGGGCTTTGCCCATGCTGCCCTCCTTACTGCTCTCCTGGCTCCTGCTGGACTGGATGGTTGCTGGGATGGCCAGGTCCCTTCAGAGGTCCCTTCCAAACCACACCCTGTCATGGTTCGTGGATTATGATCCCAAGAACCGTTCCCCAGCTGCTGTTGGAAGGTGTTCCAGAAGATGCTGGTGGGGAAGAATGGAATCATAGAATGTCAGGTTGGAAGGGACCTCAAGGATCCTCTGGTCCAAGCCCTCTAGGTAATAGTGCAGTTCCTATGAGATGTCTCAGCACGCTGTTGGGCTGAGACTTGAAACTGTCCCCAGTGGGAGAATCCACCACTTCCCCTGGGAGACCATTCCAATGTTCCACTGTCCTGCCAGTGGAAAATTTTCCTCTTGTCCACCTGGAATCTTCCCAGGAGCAACTTGTGCCATGCTGGGGCTGCCATGCCCCCTGCAGACCCCTGCCACTCCTCCTGCTTACCCCATCCCACGTGTGGCCATGGGTGGTGAGGAGGATGTGGGACCCCCAGAGTCCCCACTTGGCAGCTTCAGCAGCACCGTGCCCATAGGGGAGCAGAGCCTGTGGGGGAGCAGGGGATGCAGGGGGACTGAGGGGAGTGGAGCTTGTGGGGGACCTGGGGAGCAGGGGGGCCTGCAGCCCATCACCCCGGGGTTGCTCCTCAGGGAACACTGGGGCAGAAGGGCACCTGGGCCAGAGGAGCTGCAGTGGGGCTGCCTGTTGACTCCCAGGAGCCAGGAGGAGTTTTGGGAGCCGTGGTCGTCCATGGACACCCCTTGGGCCAGCTGCAGACCCGTGCTGCTGATGCGTGGGGCTTGGGACAGGTTTCTGTTCTGGACAACACAGGGGCTCCAGGTGATCACAGCCAGCCTGGTGTCACCATGTCACCACCCAGACCCTTTGGGGCAGCAAATGCCAGATGCAGTGGGTGATTTCCCACTGATGATGCCAAAGAGTGAGACATGGCTGTGTGGCAAGGATGTGGAAACACAGCTGCTCAGTTATGGTTCCCTTGCTCCAGTGCCTTTCATTAAATGGAAAATAAATACATTAATAAAACTCTGGGAGAGCCTTTTTCTTGTGTTTCCATGTTGACCAAATTGGAAAGAATGAAAAAAATAGTTTTGAGGTCTTACTTTCATCCTTACCAGTGTACAGTATTTAAGTGGCAAGGCACAGGTTGGAGAAAAGGAGGAAACTGTTTAGAAGAGAAAAGAAAAACAAAACAGGAGACATAGGTTAGGAAGAATTTATTTTTAAGATGATGAAATCAGTGTTTTCAAGGTTTTAAAAATAATTGCTAGGTTCCCTTCCAGCTACAGCAGTCTTCAAAGGCCTCTTCTTCACTGCACTGTTAGTGCTGGAGAATGCAATCAGTGGCTGAAGCTGTGAAAAACAGCCCCTCAGTACTGATGAGGATGTGAGGGGTACAGTAAAGAAGTAAGCACTGCTCCTGGATGTCCTTAATCTGGGCCCTGGACTTGTGTCCACCTGGGGCCTCAGGAGATGGTCCAAGGCAGCGCGTGGTGGTTGCATCCCCAGCAGACACGGTGCTGTGGGGTTGTGCTGTGCTGGTGTTGGAGCTGTGTTGGCTTGTGTGCCATGGAAGAAGGCAGGTCAAGAAAGGAGAGGATGCTGCAGGAGACTGACTCTGGTGGATGGTAAAATCCATCCTGCCAAAGCCTGGCAGGTTGAATGGCTTTTAGCAAGTCCAGGTTGAGCCAGGTGGAGTGAAAGCTGCTACGGGAGGAGCAAGGTCTTGGTTTCTGCCTCTGCTCCCATAGCTGCTGGCATGGGCATGGGCTGCTTGGTGGAGGGGAAGTCATCCCTGGGGTAAAAAGAGTTCAAACAGATCCCTTTCCAACATGAATTCATCCCTGTGCCTGCCCTCCCCTGTGTTTGTGGCAGCAGCATCCTTGGACACAGAGGTCTGCACGTGCTCTGTCCCAGCATAGGGGTGCCCTGTGTCAGGGGGCACAGTGAGCTGAGCATCATTGTGGGGTCTCCTGGTGGATCTCCTCATGGTGGCACTCAGGTGCTGCCCATCTGAGCCCCATGTAGACAGGCTCCTACAGTACCTGGGCAATAGTGGGACCAGCTGGGGCTACATGTGGACACCCAGGAACCAGGAGAGTCTTGAGGATGCTGTGCTTGTCCAGCAGTCTCCCCCGGCTCAGAGCAGGTTTCTGTTCCTTGGCTCCTCTGTGCTCCAGTCCTGATCCAGTGCCAGCCTGGCATGCTGGAGGGACAGGCTGAGCCCTGGTGCCCCAGGCAGGGTGCCCAGCCCTGTCCTCACCCACTGCAGGGCAGCCAGGGCTGCAGCTGCTGATCCCTGCAAGAGGCCAAGACAGGGCAGGAGGTGCCAGGGCAGTGCTGGGGGGCAAGGACCCTGCTGCTGCTCCTCCTCCCCACGGCCCTTTGCATCAGGCCCTTGGTGCAGCAGAGAGAGCACAACCATTTCCCCAGCTGCCACAGGGAGCTGCTTCCATTCCCATTGCAGTCGACCGGCTTGAGATGATCCCAGTGCTGGCCAGGCATGGAGCCAGGGGAGGAGAGGTCCCCAGTGGGCTGGAGCATCAGCTCTGCCCCCCACGGGCTACTCACATGCTGTGTATGGAAGACAGGTTGGCTCACAAGGATGTCTACCATGTAGGTAGACAGCTCCTGCTGTACTGCCCTGGGCCTTTCATGTTCTTGATGGCCATGAGGATGATGTCTACTCGATGGGGGGGCTGGAGCTATTTATGAACATCTGTGGGACGAAGGAGTGAGAAGCTTTGTCACCTCAAGCATTAACCAGCACATCTCAGCTGTGACATGAGACTGGGATGGAGAGCCAGGGTCTGCTGAGGAGGAGGCAGAAAATGGGGGTCAGGGTCCCATGGGGAACTGGAGCTGGCTGGGAGCCTTTGCCTGGGCCCTGCTCCGGAGCAGGGTGAGTCCCCATCATCCCCACTCATCCACTGGGGGTCCCCTCGCTCACACTGCCCCCCCAGACCAGGAGGAGCCAAAGGCATTTCTTACCCAGAGCATTTCTCAGGAATGTTCAACTTCCAGAGGCTGCCAGGACTGCGAGGCTTCCCCACAGGGCTGGAGCTGCAGCAGCCCTGGGTCAGGCAGCTGGGAAGACCTTCCTGGGGAGGAGGAAAATTGGGATGCTGAGAGGGAGAGCCCCGGGCAGAAAAGTCGCTGGCAGAGCCATCTTCTGGATGGGACGTGGTGAAGGGCAGCAGGAGCTGGGAGGTGCTGATGTGCCTGGGATGGGGCACGGGTCACTGCATCCCACTGCTGCTGCTGCCTCTGCTGCCAGCCACTCACTGCCCCCAGAAACATCCCCCAAGGCTTTCCCAAGGGGTGTCCACCTCCCTGGGGACCTGTGGTGGGGGCTCTTGGCTCTGGCCAGAGGTAACGGCAGAGGGGGAAAGCCCCGGGGCTGGGGTCCCCTTGCCAGTGAGGCAGAGTCCATCTGGGAGGGGGTCAGGGTGCTGGGGTGGGGGGCACTGAAGAGGAAGGACAAGGGGCTCTGGCAGCAGTCGGGGGGCCGGGGGCTGGCAGGGAAGGAGGGATGTTCTTTGTCCCCCTCCTTGCACCAGGAGCTGGGCAGGGTTTGGGGCTTGGTTCCCTGTGCTGAGGCCAGAGCTGGGAGAAGTTCTGCAGAACCAGGGTGGAGCAGTCAGCAGTGCTGTGTCCCAGCTCTGCAGCATGGTTTCCAGTGTGGACATTGAGGATCAGAGGATTGGGGACAGCCCTGGAAGCCTCGAGCATGGGGGCAGCTGTGAGTGTGCCCAGGAAGGGGTCTCAGTCCTGGGGAGCTCCCTGTGGTTCATCCCTGTCACGGTTTAAGGCTGGGCCAGCACTTAAAGGAATGACAGGTGCTCTCTATTCACCCTTCTTCTCTCCCTGAAAGGGAAAGGGAAGAGTTGTCCTCAAAGCTTTACAAACCCATGGCATCCCTTGGAGCAGAGGACAGCCTCGGGGCCATGGGTGTTCACACAGAAGATGCTGAAGAAGCAGGCCTGCAGGAGGCTGCCCCTCTCTGCTGCAGGGACAGAGAGATGCTCTTCAGAGCAGGCAAGGAGGAGACAGACCCCAGGCTTGGAGATCTGGGCTGATCCCCATGCCGTGGGGGACATCTCAATAGCCATGGCATTGACAGTCATCTCTGAAGGGAGCACCCAGTGGGACCCCCTGGCCCAGTGTCTGCCTCCTTCTTGGATCAAGGAATTGGGGATGCCCCCTCATGAGCCGTATGCTGCTGGGGCCACTGGGCACCAGGGGGACCAAACTGGGGGCTGGGGCAGGTAGCCCATGGAGGTGATGGCTTCACTGTGGTGTCCAGGCCAATGGGCTTCTCCTCCAGCAGCTCCTGGGGAGCAGAGCCAGGTGGGACAGGTCAGGATGGGGCAGTCTCCCGTCCCAGAGCCACAGGCTAGCCCAGTTACCTAAAAGTGGTGTTGGGTCCAAGTCCTGGCTCCAATTGGGCCACCCAGGAGTCTTTGGAGCATCCCCAAGGACAGAGAGCTGAAGCAGTGTTCTTGGGCATCCCCCTGCCCAGCCAAGGCCTCCCCTGCCCTGAGGGCTGTGCTGCTGCCTCTGACCCCCCTCAGCCTTGCTGTCCATCTCCTCACCTTGATGATCTCCAACAATTCCTCCTGGCAGTAGTAGAGCCAGACCCACACAGTGGTGTGTGGGCTTCTGATGCTGCAGATGGAGGACAGAAACTGCAGCTTCTGGGCCCCTTGCTGCCAGGCAGAGAGCTGAGAGATGGACAAAGAGTGTCAAATGGGGAGGGAGGGACCCAGCAGAGCTCCCATCCCCTTCTGAGCATGGGAAGGGGGCAGAAGGAGTGGCCAGGAGAGGCAGGCACGTATCCTGGCAGGAGTGTCCATGGGTACCTGTGTTCTGAGCCCTCTGCCCAGCTGCCAGGGGTATCAGCAGCCATGGGTCAAGGCTGGGACACTGCTGAGCCCTGTGGGCCCCAGGGCTGAGGGTGTGATGATGGAGGGCAGCAAAGGGAGGGAGGGGACCCCGTGACGCCAGAGCGAGGGATGCGCTGGCAGGGGGGGCAGGGAGGGTCCCTGCCCGGGGATGCTGTGACGGGGCTGGGTCCCTGGCTGCTGCCTCCTGGGGTGGGCAGCCCAGGTCCCCGCTGCCCACACACTCACCCACCCGCAGTGGGGGGACCTCCCACGGCTCACAGGGCCTTGGCCCTGAGCTGCAGGACAGGGCAGCTCTGTTCTCCTCCCAAGCCCACCTGGGCTGGCTGGGGGTCACCTGCACTCCATGCTGTGAGAGGGATGGAGGGGAAATGGGTGGAAGTGGAGAGGCAAACCCAGGCTCTTCTCTCTGATGCTGGAGTCCCAGGACAAGCCGTGGGATCCCCAGACAGATTTATTGGCACCCAACATGGGACTTAAGCTAATCAGCTAGAGTGCAGTTCACAGTTCAGCTGATTTGCCTGAATACCTTGAATTTCAGCTTCAGTGCAAGGGTACCCAGATGGCTCTGAGGAGTGGGAATCGAACTATTTCACAGGGCTGGAAATTAAAGAGATCATTCTGCACCTTTTATATTCAGGGTATGTGATCTGTGGCTTTTTAGCTGGGATTAGTGTTGCTCTATGGTTCATTCTTGGTAAGAGCTGCTTAAGAACCACAGTTGTGATGTGGCCTTCAATACTGGCATGGGGGGATGAAGCAGTGAGTTCCATGGGGACAGGGGCCGGGTTGGCTTCAATTGAGTGGAATCATGGAATCATGGAGTGGGTTGGAACCAGATGATCTTTAACCCCTCCAACCCAACCCATTCCATGATTCCATGATTCTGTGACACAGTCCCATCCACTTCCAGGCCTGGGGCATCTCCACAGCCACCACCAGGGCTTTGTGATGCTCCCTTCCCTTCTCTCCCTGTTTGCTTTACCATCACGGGAGGATTCCGTCCGTTCCTCTGCCTGTGTTCCTGAGCTGTGCCAGCCTGAATCTCTGTTCCTGCCTCCAGCTCCCGAGCACTGCTGAGTCCAGGAGTCCAGGCTGGACTTTCCCAGGGCCGCCCTGCAGCCTCGGTGGTGACGTGAGAGTTCTTGGGGGAGAGGGGGGCAGGACCGTGGTATCAATTTTCCTGTCTATTTGTGTAGATTTAGAAATTTTTCCTTTCTTTCATTACAGTTTCATTTCAAGCTGTGCAGTTTAGTTCCCAACCCATCAGTCTCTCTCCGTTATCCTCTCTCCTTTCTTTATCTGGGAGGGGAGAGGGGATTAATAGAGAGCATCTGTAATTTGATTAATTGCCGGCCCAGCATTAAACTGTGATAGATTTTGGGGCTCAACATGACTTTAGCTAATTCTCTCCAGCCCACTTCAGATTTTGACTAATTTTATCATAGAATCATAGAATCGTCTGGGTTGGAAGGGACCTCAGAGATCATCAAGTCCAAGCCTTGATCCACTCCCCCATGGTTCCCAGCCCATGGCACTCAGTGTTTTTTTTCTGGGAAAAACTTAATAAACCAAATATCTGCACTCTGGGTGGGGATTGGTTTTTGAATCAGGAGACAACTGACAGAAGCCTGACTGCAGGCTGCTGGAGGCATCCTGTCTCATGTCCCATGGTGTCACAGAGCTTTCAGGAGAGCTCATGAAGCATCCCTCCTGACAGGCAAGGAGCAGTAACGCTCCTCTGAAGAGCTGTGCCAGCTCCTGGAGTCTACAGCCCGGCAGAAACACCCGTGCCCCACGCTCCCCAGGCTCCCTGGCAGCAGGACTGAGCGGCCACCAGAAACACTGCCTGAACAACACCAGGGGGATTTGGGGAGAAAAACCTCAGAATCAGCTCCTCAGACACCCAGAGCTTTTGCCAGCTGTGCTACTCGAGCATTTCAAGCACACCCAATCCAAACCCAGCTCTCACAGCAGCCACAGTGCCTCTGCCATCCACATCTTCAAGCAGGGGAAAGGAACCGCTCTGAGAGCTGCAGGGCAGAGGAGAGGGGCAGCTGAGAGCAGTCCCCGAGGGGAGAGCAGTGCTGGAGCAGAGACACCTTCCCCTCTGGGGAAAGGAGAGAGGAGAAGGGAGAGAGACTGAGGGGCTGGAAACTCAACTGCACAGCTGGCATGGAACAGCCCTGCTGGAAAGGAAAAGAAGGAAATCTAGAGACAGAGAGACAAAAGCCCTCTCATCTTCCTGCCCCTTGCCCCAGCCATGCTCACGTTGCTCAAGTGTGGCTTTTTTCTAAAATTTTATGTATTTCAGTAAAAAGCTGACATCACCCTGGTACAGAGTGCTCCTCCATGAGCTGCAGATCCACACCTGCCCCTCCGTGCTCCTCCATGGGCTGCAGGGGACAGCTGCCCTCTCCCCACAGCCTGCAGGGGAACTTCTGGTCTGGCCCTTCCTTCAGTCACTGACCTTGGGGTCTTGTGGAGGGCTGGCAGCAGGCTTCCACCTCCTTCTCCGGGGACATCTTGGGCATTTTCTGCCACAGACATTCCATGGTCACCCAGGGCAGCTGCTGACTCCTGAGGGAGGTGCTCACCTGGTAAAGGGCACCCCAGATCTCCACACCTCTTATATACCCCCAGGCTCCCCACAGAGACCCCCATGACAATGGTGTCCAGGCACCAGACCCTGCATCACAAAGCCCTGGTGGTGGCTGTGGAGATGCCCCAGGCCTGGAACTGGATGGGACTGTGTCACAGAATCATGGAATCATGGAATGGGTTGGGTTGGAAGGGTTAAAGATCATCTAGTTCCAACCCATTCCATGATTCCATGATTCCACTCAATTGAAGCCAACCCAGCCCCTGTCCCCATGGAACTCACTTCTTCATCCCCCCCATGCCAGTATTGAAGGCCACATCACAACTGTGGTTCTTAAGCAGCTCTTACCAAGAATGAACCACAGAGCAACACTAATCCCAGCTAAAAAGCCACAGATCACATACCCTGAATACCAAAGGTGCAGAATGATCTCTTTAATTTCCAACCCTGTGAAATTTCCAGAAAAAGAGTTCGATTCCCACTCATCAGACCCATCTGGGTACCCTTGCACTGAAGTTGAAATTCACGGTATTCAGGCAAATCAGCTGAACTGTGAACTGCACTCTAGCTGATTAGCTTAAGCCCCATGTTGGGTGCCAATAAATCTGATAGGGGATCCCACGGCTTGTCCTGGGACTCCAGCTTCAGAGGGAAGAGCTGGGGTTTGCCTCACCACTTCCACTCCTTTCCCCTCCATCCCTCTCACAGCATGGAGTGCAGGTGACCCCCCAGCCAGCTCAGGTGGGCTTGGGAGGAGAACAGAGCTGCCGTGTCCTGCAGCTCTGGGCCAAGGCCCTGTGAGCCGTGGGAGGTCCCCCCACTACAGGTGGGTGAGTGTGTGGGCACCAGGGGCCTGGGCTGCCCTCCCCAGGAGGCAGCATCCAGGGACCCAGCCCCGTCACAGCATCCCCGGGCAGGGACCCTCCCTGCCCCCCCTGCCAGCGCATCCCTCGCTCCGGCGTCCCGGGGCCCCCTCCCTCCCCGTGATGCCTTCCATCATCACACCCTCAGCCCTGGGGCCCACAGGGCTCAGCAGTGTCCCAGCCTTGAGCCGTGGCTGCTGACATCCCTGGCAGCTGGGCAGAGGGCTCAGAACACAGGTACCCATGGACACTCCTGCCAGGACACGTGTGCCTGGCTCTCCTGGCCACTCCTTCTGCCCCCTTCCCATGCTCAGAAGGGGATGGGAGCTCTCCTGGGTCCCTCCCTCCCCATTTGACACTCTTTGCCCATCTGTCCCCTCTCTGCATGGCAGCAAGAGGCCCAGAAGCTGAAGTTTCTGTCCTCCATCTGCAGCATCAGCAGCCCACACACCACTGTGTGGGTCTGGCTCTACTACTGCCAGGAGGAATTGTTGGAGATCATCAAGGTGAGGAGATGGACAGCAAGACTGAGGGGGGGTCAGAGGCAGCAGCACAGCCCTCAGGGCAGGGGAGACCTTTGCTGGGCAGGGGGATGCCCAAGAACACTGCTCCAGCTCTCTGTCCTTGGGGATGCTCCAAAGACACCTGGGTGGCCCAACTGGAGCCAGGACTTGGACCCAACACCACTTGTAGGTCCCTGGGCCAGCCTGTGGCTCTGGGATGGGCACAGCCCTTCCCACCACAAAGCCTGGGACCTCTGGGTGCTGACTGGGGATGGGGCGCCAGGGGGAAGGCTCCCGGGCTCTGCCAGCCCCTCGGGCTCCTGCTGAGCAAAGGAGACTGCCCCATCCTGACCTGTCCCACCCAGCTCTGCTCCCCAGGAGCTGCTGGAGGAGAAGCCCATTGGCCTGGACACAACAGTGAAGCCATCACCTCCATGGGCTACCTGCCCCAGCCCCAGTTTGGTCCCCCTGGTGCCCAGTGGCCCCAGCAGCACAGGGCCCAGGAGGGGGCATCCCCAGTTCCTTGATCCAAGAAGGAGGCAGACACTGGGCCAGGGGGTCCCACTGGGTGTTCCCTCCAGAGATGATTGTCAATGCCATGGCCATTGAGATGTCCCCCATGTCATGGGAATTAGCCCAGATCTCCAAGTCTGGGGTCTGTCTCCTCCTTGCCTGCTCTGAAGAGCATCTCTCTGTCCCTGCAGCAGAGAGGGGCAGCCTCCTGCAGGCCTGCTTCTCCAGCACCTTCCTGTGAACACCCAGGGCCCCGAGGCTGTCCTCTGCTCCAAGGAATGCCATGGGTTTGTCCAGCTTTGAGGACAACTCTTCCCTTTCCCTTTCAGGGAGAGAAGAAGGGTGAATAGAGAGCACCTGTTATTCCTTTAAGTGCTGGCTCAGCCTTAAACCGTGACAGGGATGAACCACAGGGAGCTCCCCAGGACTGAGACCCCTTCCTGGGCACACTCACAGCTGCCCCCATGCCCGAGGATTCCAGGGCTGTCCCCAAGCCTCTGATCCTCAATGTCCACACTGGAAACCATGCTGCAGAGCTGGGACACAGCACTGCTGACTGCTCCACCCTGGTTCTGCAGAACTTCTCCCAGCTCTGGCCTCAGCACAGGGAACCAAGCCCCAAACCCTGCCCAGCTCCCGGTGCAAGGAGGGGGACAGAGAACATCCCTCCTTCCCTACCAGCCCCCTGCCCCCCGACTGCTGCCAGAGCCCCTTGTCCTCCCTCTTCAGTGCCCCACACCCCAGCACCCTGACCCCCTCCCAGATGGACTCTGCCTCACTGGCAAGGGGACCCCAGCCCCGGGGCTTTCCCCCTCTGCCTTTACCTCTGGCCAGAGCCAAGAGCCCCCACCACAGGTCCCCAGGGAGGTGGACACCCCTTGGGAAAGCCTTGGGGGATGTTTCTGGGGGCAGTGAGTGGCTGGCAGCAGAGGCAGCAGCAGCAGTGGGATGCAGTGACCCGTGCCCCATCCCAGGCACATCAGCACCTCCCAGCTCCTGCTGCCCTTCACCACGTCCTATCCAGAAGATGGCTCTGCCAGCGACTTTTCTGCCCGGGGCTCTCCCTCTCAGCATCCCGGTTTTCCTCCTCCCCAGGAAGGTCTTCCCGGCTGCCTGACCCAGGGCTGCTGCAGCTCCAGCCCTGTGGGGAAGCCTCGCAGTCCTGGCAGCCTCTGGAAGTTGAACATTCCTGAGAAATGCTCTGGGTAAGAAATGCCTTTGGCTCCTCCTGGTCTGGGGGGCAGTGTGAGCGAGGGGACCCCCAATGGATGAGTGGGGATGATGGGGACTCACCCTGCTCTGGAGCAGGGCCCAGGCAAGGGCTCCCAGCCAGCTCCAGTTCCCCATGGAGCCCTGACCCCCATTTTCTCTCTTCTCCCCAGCAGACCCTGGCTCTGCATCCCAGTCTCATGTCACAGCTGAGATGTGCTGGGTGATGCTTGAGGTGACAAAGCTCCTCTCTCCTTCGTCCCACAGATGTTCATGAAATACCTCCAGCCCCCCCATCGAGTAGACATCATCCTCATGGCCATCAAGAACATGAAAGGCCCAGGGCAGTACAGCAGGAGCTGTCTACCTACATGGTAGACATCCTTGTGAGCCAACCTGTCTTCCATACACAGCATGTGAGTAGCCCGTGGGGGGCAGAGCTGTTTGCTCCAGCCCAATGGGGACCTCTTCTCCTCTGGCTCCATGCCTGGCCAGCACTGGGATCATTTCAAGCTGGTGGACTGCAAGGGGAATGGAAGCAGCTCCCTGTGGCAGCTGGGGAAATGGTTGTGCTCTCCCTGCTGCACCAAGGGCCTGATGCAAAGGGCCATGGGGAGGAGGAGCAGCAGCAGGGTCCTTGCCCCCCAGCACTGCCCTGGCACCTCCTGCCCTGTCTTGGCCTCTTGCAGGGATCAGCAGCTGAAGCCCTGGCTGCCCTGCAGTGGGTGAGGACAGGGCTGGGCACCCTGCCTGGGGCACCAGGGCTCAGCCTGTCCCTCCAGCATGCCAGGCTGGCACTGGAGCAGGACTGGAGCACAGAGGAGCCAAGGAACAGAAACCTGCTCTGAGCCGGGGGAACAGCATGAGCAGAGCTGTCTGCTTGCCCAAGGGAGACTGCTGGACAAGCACAGCATCCTCAAGACTCTCCTGGTTCCTGGGTGTCCACATGTAGCCCCAGCTGGTCCCACTATGGCCCAGGTACTGTAGGAGCCTGTCTACATGGGGCTCAGCTGGGCAGCACCTGAGTGCCACCATGAGGAGATCCACCAGGAGACCCCACAATGATGCTCAGCTCACTCTGCCCCCTGACACAGGGCACCCCTATGCTGGGACAGAGCACGTGCAGACCTCTGTGTCCAAGGATGCTGCTGCCACAAGCACAGGGAGGGCAGGCACAGGGATGAATTCATGTTGGAAAGGAATCTGTTTGAACTCTTTTTCCCCCAGGGATGACTTCCCCTCCACCAAGCAGCCCATGCCCATGCCAGCGGCTATGGGAGCAGAGGAAGAAACCAAGACCTTGCTCCTCCCGTAGCAGCTTTCACTCCACCTGGCTCAACCTGGACTTGCTAAAAGCCATTCAACCTGCCAGGCTTTGGCAGGATGGATTTTACCATCCACCAGAGTCAGTCTCCTGCAGCATCCTCTCCTTTCTTGACCTGCCTTCTTCCATGGCACACAAGCCAACACAGCTCCAACACCAGCACAGCACAACCCCACAGCACCGTGTCTGCTGGGGATGCAACCACCACGCGCTGCCTTGGACCATCTCCTGAGGCCCCAGAGAGGTGGACACAAGTCCAGGGCCCAGATTAAGGACATCCAGGAGCAGTGCTTACTTCTTTACTGTACCCCTCACATCCTCATCAGTACTGAGGGGCTGTTTTTCACAGCTTCAGCCACTGATTGCATTCTCCAGCACTAACAGTGCAGTGAAGAAGAGGCCTTTGAAGACTGCTGTAGCTGGAAGGGAACCTAGCAATTATTTTTAAAACCTTGAAAACACTGATTTCATCAGCTTAAAAAATAAATTCTTCCAAACCTATGTCTCCTATTTTGTTTTTCTTTTCTCTTCTAAACAGTTTCCTCCTTTTCTCCATCCTGTGCCTTGCCACTTAAACACTGTACACTGGTAAGGATGAAAGCAAGACCCCAAAACTATTTTTTTCTTCATTTCCAATTTTGTCAACATGGAAACACAAGAAAAAGGCTCTCCCAGAGTTTTTTTATTTTTTCTTTTTTTTTCCATTTAATGAAAGGCACTGTAGCAAGGGAACCATAACTGAGCAGCTGTGTTTCCACATCCTTGCCACACAGCCATGTCTCACTCTTTGGCATCATCAGTGGGAAATCACCCACTGCATCTGGCATTTGCTGCCCCAAAGGGTCTGGGTGGTGACATGGTGACACCAGGCTGGCTGTGATCACCTGGAGCCCCTGTGTTGTCCAGAACAGAAACCTGTCCCAAGCCCCACGCAGCAGCAGCACGGGTCTGCAGCTGGCCCAAGGGGTGTCCATGGACGACCACGGCTCCCAACACTCCTCCTGGCTCTTGGAAGTCAACAGGCAGCCCAACTGCAGCTCCTCTAGCCAAGGTGCCCTTTTCCCCCAGTGTTCCCTGAGGAGCAACCCCGGGGTGATGGGCTGCAGGCCCCCCTGCTCCCCAGGTCCCCCAGAAGCTCCACTCCCCTCAGTCCCCCTGCTTCCCCACAGGCTCTGCTCCCCCATGGGCACGGTGCTGCTGAAGCTGCCAAGTGGGGACTCTGGGGGCTGCCACATCCTCCTCACCACCCATGGCCACACGTGGGATGGGGTAAGCAGGAGGAGTGGCAGGGGTCTGCAGGGGGCATGGCAGCCCCAGCATGGATTGGGTCTCCCCCAGCAAGTCAAAGCATTCTGATGAAGATTCCCCATTTTCAAGTGGTCACATGGGTTAAGATAATGGGTAATGGGCACAAGTTGCTCCTGGGAAGATTCCAGGTGAACAAGAGGAAAATTTTCCACTGGCAGGACAGTGGAACATTGGAATGGTCTCCCAGGGGAAGTGGTGGATTCTCCCACTGGGAACAGTTTCAAGTCTCAGCCCAACAGCGTGCTGAGACATCTCATAGGAACTGCACTATTACCTAGAGGGCTTGGACCAGAGGATCCTTGAGGTCCCTTCCAACCTGACATTCTATGATTCCATTCTTCCCCACCAGCATCTTCTGGAACACCTTCCAAGAGCAGCTGGGGAACGGTTCTTGGGATCATAATCCTAGAACCATGACAGGGTGTGGTTTGGAAGGGACCTGGCCGTCCCAGCAACCATCCAGTCCAGCAGGAGCCAGGAGAGCAGTAAGGAGGGCAGCATGGGCAAAGCCCTGAGCCGGCCAGGCTGTTTCTGCTGGAACTGCTGTTGCCTGGGCAATGGCCAGCAGGAGGATGAGGACTTTGAGGAGGACTACGTGCCCCAGAGGTTGATGCCAGCACCAGTTTCAACACAGAGCCAAGCAGAGCCCAACAAGAAGGCAGCCAGACAGCTGTCATGGAAAGTCTGGAAAAGCAGGAGGGCTCCTGTGAGCCAGGTGTTGGAAGTGTCTGTCTCCAACCCTTCCTGGTGGGAGTCGAGCACCATGCTCACCCAGCATCGCCCGGGCCAGCCTGGCCCTGGCAGCCACCTCCATCCCACACCTCCTCCTCCTCCTCCTGCCCACAGGAGGTGGGCCACAGGCAGCAACCAGCAGTGCTGCAGGGTGGCAGCCAGAGCCAGGTCTCGTCCCTTGATGGGGACAGACTGCCAGAGCTGCCCTGCCCCAAGAACTCTCAAGGCAAGGCCACGGGGAGACACCACATCCAGGTAGGGAGCCCAAGGGCAATGGGCATGGACATCTTCCCAGCCCAGGAGCTGTTGGGCAGCTGGGAGGTGCTGGAGGGAAGAAGCTGGGCCGGGAGGCTGCAAGGGTATCCTGGCAGAAGGACCTTTCACAACTGGGACGTGGAGCAACAGGAGCAAGGGCCAGAGTCATTGCAGTCTCTCCTTGGTTTCTCCTGCAGTCGGGCAGCCTGGTAGGCAGGCCGACAGAGGAGAAGACAGCTTGCCAGCCATGCCAGCTGCCTCTCCTCAGGCAGGATGTGGCACCCAGGCATGCACTCACAGCTCAGCCCTCAGGAGCTGCCAGCACTTGCTGTCAGAAGCCACATCCCCCTCCAGCTGCACGCTCCACACCTTTAGGCAGGGACAGAGACAAGGCTGCCAGCACCTGCTGCAAGCTGCCCCATCTGCCAGATGCACCCTCTACATCATCGTCTTCCAGAAGCAGTTAAAAGGCTGCCAGCACCTGCTGCAAGCTGCCTCCTCTGCCAGCAGCAACCTTTGCCAGAGGCAGAAACACAGCCAGCAGCGCTGCAACCAGTGGCCCCTAAGAGGTTGTCTCCTCTGCCCGGGGCACGTGGGGTGACGGGGGCACATCTGCCAGGGTGGAGAGATGGAAGCCTGCCCTGCACGGCCCTGGAGCCTCTGCCCCAGCTGGAAAGGGGACAGCCTGGCACGTCCCCAGTGAGCCCCAGGACTAGGGTTTCACTGGGTGATGGCAATGCTGCAAGCAGCCAGCAGCAAGGCAGGACCGGGCGATACCAAGAAGAGCAGAGGAAGTCTGGGCAGCTGATGGAAACGTCCCTTGCCTGATCTCCACAGACGTGGGAGCACTGGTGTTGCCTGCAGCACCCCTGGGACAGCTTCCTTGGAGAGGGACGGAGGACCAGCATGCTGTGGACAAATGGCACGACGTGTCCCAGAAAGGTTGACAGTGAGTGTCAGGTGCCAGCCAATTATCAGGCTATCCTGTGACCAAGGGGCTGCTGCAGATCGTTTGACCATCCGGTCTGTCCACACGGAGCATCTGGAGGACCAGGAGAGGAGCTGCCTGGACCAGCCCAGTGCAGCCACCCGGCAGTGTCAGCAGGGTGGCCTGGAGGCCAGGCAGCTCTGGTGGCAGGAGAGCGAGGAGCAGCAGGTCCTCCTGACAGACTCCTGGCAGCTCAATGTCAGATCCAGGAGGGTGAGTACCAAGGACGGCATGGGATGGGATGTGATGGGATGGGATGGGATGGGATGGGGTGTGATGGGTTGGGACTGGGCGGGACAGGACAGGACAGGACAGGGGGATGGAGCCTCCCTCTGCCTGGATCACGCCGCTGCACCGCAAGGCTCCGGCCCCATCATCTCCCGTCTCTGACAGCAGCAGCTGCCGGCAGGGCCCTGGCATCCAGGTGCTGCTGGGAGCCAGGCTGCTTTTACTAAACCCCTCTTTCCTTCCAGACCTGCAGAGTGAGCTTGAACCTGTGTCAGCCAGAGGCGAGGCGCAGGGAACTCCTGCATGATGCCACCAGCAGAAAGGACATGCTGGAATCATAGAATCATAGAATTGGCTGGGTTGGAAGGGACCTCAGAGATCATCGAGTCCAATCCTTGAACCACCGCTGCGGTTGCTAGACCATGGCACTGAGTGCCACATCCAGTCTCTTTTTAAATATCTCCAGGGACGGAGAATCCACTACTTCCCTGGGCAGCCCATTCCAATGCTTGATCACTCTCTCAGTAAAGAAATTCTTTCTAATATCTAACCTAAACTTCCCCGGGCACAACTTAAGACCATGCCCTCTTGTCTTGTTGAAAGTCGTCTGGCAAAAGAGTCCAACCCCCACCTGGCTACAACCTCCTTTCAGGGAATTGTAGAGACCGATGAGGTCTCCCCTGAGTCACCCCTTCTTTAGGCTTAACACCCCCAGCTCCCTCAGCCTCTCCTCATAGGATCTGTGCTCGAGTCCCTTCACCAGCCTGGTTGCCCTCCTTTGGACCTGCTCCAAGACCTCAATATCCTTCCTAAACTGAGGGGCCCAGAACTGGACACAGGACTCAAGGTGTGGCCTCGCCAGTGCTGAGTAAAGGGGCAGAATCACTTCCTTGGACCTGCTGGCAACGCTGTTCCAGATCCAGTCCAGGATGCCATTGGCCTTCTTGGCCACCTGGGCACACTGCCGGCTCATGTTCAGCTTCCTGGCAATCCAGACTCCCAGGTCCCTTTCTGCCTGGCTGTTCTCAGCTACTCTGTCCCCAGCCTGGAGCTCCCCATGGCGTTGTTGTGGCCATAGTGCAGGACCCGGCACTTGGCCGTGTTGAACCTCATCCCGTTGGAATCAGCCCAACTCTCCAGTCTGTCCAGGTCCCTCTGCAGAGCCCTCCTGCCTTCCAGCTGATCCACACTCCCCCCCAGCTTAGTGTCGTCTGTGAATTTGCTGATGATGGACTCAATCCCCTCATCTAAATCATCAATGAAGATATTGAACAGAACTGGGCCCAATACTGATCCCTGGGGGACACCACTAGTGACCGGCCGCCAACTGGATGCAGCCCCGTTCAGCACCACTCTCTGGGCCCGGCCCTCCAGCCAGTTCCTAACCCAGCACAGGGTGCTCCTGTCCAAGCCACGGGCTGACAGCTTTTTCAGGACGATGCTGTGGGAGACGGTGTCAAAGGCTTTGCTGAAGTCCAGGTAGAACACATCCACAGCCTTCCCCTCATCCACCAGTCGAGTCACCTGATCATAAAAGGAGATCAGGTTGGTCAGGCATGACCTACCCTTTCTAAACCCCTGCTGGCTGGGTCTAATCCCATGGAGTGCATGGAAGCCCCCGCACCCAGCCAGCAGCAAGTGGGGGCAAGAGGGAGGAGATTCCTGACAGTGCTGGAGAACAGTAGCTGGGACTTAGACCAGGAAGGGGAAGAGGACAGTGACGGAGATGACATCATCTGGCCCTCTTCCCAGGACTTCTTTCAGGACCTCAACTTTGTCCCCCAGGAGGAATCCAGCACATCCAGCAGCATGGGCACAGGGTCTGAAGGATAGGAAGATAATTACCAGCAGAGCACATTTCCTGAATCACTGGAGCTCATGGACATGGAGCCAGCAGGTTCTGCCCGGGCCAGAGCTCTTGAGAAAGAGGGGCACCACTTGCCTCTGGCTCCTGTGGCACAACAGAAGGCAAAAGCACCAGCTTGTCTTGCCTTTGATGAGCTAGACGCAGCAGTGGAGGCAGAGAGCCTGGCACCTGCCCCCTCCAGCCCCACAGAAGATGATCTGGCTCTAGTGGACACTGACCACTTCTTTGTTGGCAATGCTGTGGCCAAGGCTGTGCTTGTGACACAGGGACCAGACCAGCAGGACACCACAGCAGAAGCTGAGAGCCTGGCACCTGTCCCCTCCAAAACCACAGATGAGGATCTGGCTCTGGTGGACACACACCTGTTCATTGTCAGGGAGTCTGTGGCCAAGGCTGTGCTTGTGACATAGGGATCAGGCCAGCAGTCCACAGAACAGCAAGACCTCCTAGAAGGCATGGGCCATCAGGCAGAGCCCAGCACAGCCTTTGGCTCTTTGGTAGCACAAGAGGCTGAAGTGCCTTCATCACCTCTGGCAGACACTGGCACCCCCCACCATGCACCATCTGCCCAAGATGAAGGAGAAGCATCGGCTTCTCCCTTGTGTTGGGACCCTCAGCACCAGGTGAGCCAGGCACCCGTGGCCAGCCCAGGGCATCCCGAGGTGCCGGAACCCGGCCCAGTGCCCGGGTGTGCGGGGCAGGGAGATGCCTGGGGCTCTGCGTGTCCTCCTGCTGCCATCCCCTCCATCCCTCTGCTCTTGCTCTCCCTGTGCACGTGGCCTCTGAGACCAGAGGTGACACACCGCCCTCCTCCAGTCCCAGGGACATGCCCAAGGCTGACCCAGGTACATCCCCGAGGCGAGGGCAGGCCTGGCCCAGCAGCCATCCTGGTGAGCAGCACTGGGCACACGGGGACTGGCGGTGCCCCGGCCACCTCTCCCTGGGGAAAGGCCACGCTGGCAGGGGCAGCCAGGAGCCCACCCATAACCCACCCAGCCCCTCACCTACAGCTCTCTTTCCTGCAGGCACGGCCACACCCCCACAGGCCACAGCGCGATGGAAACGGTTCTCCCTCTTCAGAAGGGTGTCCAGGGGCATGCGCAGGGTTTTCCAGTTCTTCCGTAGAGCACGTCGGAGAAAGGAACCCAGCTCCCCTGCCAGCACCAGGAGGGTTCCTGGAGGTGGCCACCAGCCCTGAGCACTACCTGCCATGCTGCCAGCTGCCTTTTACCTGCCTGTGGTTTTATTGAGCCTAATAAAAGCTGACAGCTCCCCACAGTGCTTGTCTGTGTCTGGTGCCTCTCGGGAGAAGTGCAGGGAAAGGGGAACCGCTTCCAGGCAGCTGCAGCAGGAGCTGGGCTGGCAGGAATAAGATTTTATCCCCTTGTACCCCAAAGCACAGCGGAGCCAGGAAAGGCAGGGTGGGGGTACCCTGGTGAGGCCAGGGATGCCTCCCCTGCTGGGGGACGCTTTCCCTGGAGACAGAGCAGCAACAGGGGCTGCTGGTTCCACGGTGTCCCATATTCTCAGGCACTGACAAAGTCACTCCTGCACAGACAAAGAGGCACTTGGTGAGACAGTGGCAGTGCCCTCACTTGGGGGTTCCCACTGTGCAGCCCATGCCCAGCAGCTGAGCCAGCAGCTTCACCTCAGCCTGGCTGAGGGTGGCCCAGGGGAAGCAGAGTCGCCCTGGTGCCATAACCAGGCTGGTCAAGGAGGACATCAGGCCACCACACCTGCAGCACCACAGCTTGCCTCTGCCTTCCTTAGCACCACGCAAACCCCCTTGACTGCTGCTCACCCTCCCTTCTTCAGGCTAAAGCCAGGACTTCTGTCTGGCTTTTTTTTTCCCCTCAGGCACTGCCCAAGACCCTGAATCAAGGAACAATGGGCTCTGCAGCACCATGCTCCTCTTATACTTACACAAGCCCACACAACCCTCACTGCCCAGGTGCTTTGCTCAGGGTGTTAAGTATCAACAGCACACTTAGAAGAGCCTTAATATCTCCATCCTCTGCTAGGGCAGGCAGAGGGGTGGCACTCTGCAGCGGGGGCCTCCTGGTAGGACAGGTGAATTTATGATTTGTTCTGCTCAATGAGCTGCAGCCCAGGGTGAAGAAGGAACATCTGAGGGATGAAATGGCCAAAAATGTCTGGTTTATGCACACACAGGGCAGGGAACCCTGGATATACAGTCTGGGCCACCAGAGTCCCCAGGAACTTGCTTTGTCATTCCACCGAAGTAGCTTGTGCCCTGAGTCCTCCAGACCTTCCAAAAGGTGCTGAGGATCTTTCCTGAAGCCTTCATTCTAGTGCAGACTTAAAGGAGGATCTCCTCTGCTCTTTCTGTACACCTGCAGCTTTGCTGATGACATCAAGCATCCAACAGTTGTTGCTCTCGTCTGCTATCATCCCACCCAGCAAGCACTGGAGAAGTTGGGTATCATCAGGACTCTGAGATCACAAACAAAATCAATCACATGCTGCTAACGGGTACTCTCCTGACCAGATCAAGACACCCTGGGACTTGCAGACCAGAAGGACTTTCTTGGCATAGAAGTTTGCTGTGTCTTTTGGATAAGGCAGCAGCAGAAGAGGAGGCTGAGTGTACCCCACTGCATGACAATGAACAGTCCCAGAAGGCAGCTGAAAGCAAGCAGCACCCCAAAGCCCAGCTGGTCCTTGCTATGGGCTGCAGGCATGACTTGCAAAAAAAGGGAAATACCAATCCTCTTGCCACAAAAATAAAACCCCAGATCCAATGCTAGTGCTGTGGAATCTCAAGCCCCCACTTAAGGAACAGCAGCAATACACAGTCCTTCCAAGACATGCAGGTAGGACTGTCTCCCTCACACAGGCAGACGGATTGCTTGCCACAGTGGCCTTCTTCCACTCTGCAAGAGCAACTGGGCACATCTGTACGAGGTGGAGGATCACTGAGAGAGACCTTGGCTTCCACGGGAAGGCTGGCAGTCAGGGAGGGAAGCAGCAAAGACAATCATGGTCTTGCTGACTGGAGCCCCCCAAGGACATGAGCTATCATGGGTGAGAGCACCACAAGACCAGAGCTTAATGTTAAAAAACTTCCCTGCTTCATTATTAAATACATCAATCAGACACATTACCAGTAGAAATAGGTATGCTACAGATTTCCACTGTTTAAACGTGCACAAAACAGTTTGGTATCTAAGACTGTCAGCACCTGCACAATTACACACTCTGCTCATACTCCTCCTTCTGTGTGTAAAGGGGATTTAACCAGACACATTAAAAAGGAAAAGAGCTTTCTGCTTCTTTTCCCCTTTCTGTAAGAAGCATCCTTCTGGATAAAGAGAACTGGAAACAAAACAACTTTGTTATCGTGTGTTTCTGCTCCCAGAAGATCAGATGTGATTGTTTGGAATTAACAGACATGCAAGGAACACTTAGATTCCTCACAATCACTGTTCCCACAGCAGGGAATAAAAGCTCCATCAGTCAGTAGGGCTTTGCAAATAGGACACAAACACTCATCAGGGATGGGATCATCATCATCAGAGGAGGAGGATGAGGAGGATGGCTCTTTGGATAAAGAGAAAGGCTTTTCCTTCTTTCCTCTGGCATATGCTTCCCTGGAAGCAGGATGGGGAAGGAAAAAGACAAAAGTTCAAGACGGGCACAAGGAAAAATTTTCCAAGCTTTGGATTGTATCAAAGGAAGTAAGAGATGGAATTTCTGGGTGAAATTTTATACTGGAAAGCCCAGTATCTCTCAGCCCAGGAGACCATATTTCTTCTTTGAACTTAGGACACATTGCTGGCTCACGATCAACTTGGTGCCCACCAGGACCCCTCCCAGCCTGTGCTGAAGGTACAGAGAGGATCCAAGGCTGTGTCATTAGATACAGATTATTTAAACTGGCAGACTGCAGGGCACGAAGAAGCAAGAGTGGAGGGGCTGGGACAACTGAAAAGCTCTTAGACAACGTTTTCTGTCAGAAATGATAGAAATGAGGGACAGGCATCAGTGACAATGTTGACGTTCAGCAAAAAAAGCAAAACAATTCCCAAAGGGGCCACTGAGACATTTCACTTCACTGCTTGATAGGAGCTGGAAATACATCAAGAGTAAATTCACTGAAGAGATGTTTTTGTTGGTGGTGATTTTCACAGCTGAATCAGCTACTAGCTGCCTTTTCCTCGAGAAAATAGGGAGAGAAAAGGGAAAAAATATTCTAGCACACTCCACCTCCAACCCCCAACCAACCAACACAGGTATTCTGACCTCTAAATCTCCTGCTCCACAATGACAGGCAGCAACCCCGCTTCTTCCCGTGACACTCCACTCCTCCTCAGAGCCAGGGACTGCAGGAAGGTTCAGCCAGGGCTGATCTCCTCCCCCCTGGGAACAGCTCCCTGAGCTGACACACAACCCCATCTCCATGCTGGCAGCAATGGGTGCCTGAGGGCTCCCTGTGGCAGGGCCGACTCAAGAGGGAGCTCCACGGCTCTTCCCAGCACCCGATGGATGTGGATTCTGAGGAGCAGGTGGCAGCTGCTGGGAAAGGAGCAGAGGGGAACAGCAGCCCAGCAAGGAGCAGGAGGAAAGGGGGATGGGCTGCTGGGCTGCCTGACTTTCTATAGGGTGTGGGAAGGAGAGGGGAGGGAATAGTGACCCCTCTCAGATCCCTCAGGCTCACAGACCCTCCTTCTTTACTTCTCCAACTAGGACAGGTACCTTTGTTCCAATCAGTGGGAACCTCACCAGACCACCATCACCTCTCCAATAGGATGGACAGAGGCTCAGCAACTGCGTCTGCCAGCTCCTCAGGACCCGTGCGTGGACCCCGTGAGGTCCCATAAACTTGTGGCCCTGCAGGTTCTTTAGATGATCTCAAACCTCTTCTTCTCCCCCAGTGGGGGCTCCTTGGTTGTCCCAGGCCCTGCTTTCCTCTGCTGTGGCCTCTGCAATGAGGCAATGAGCACTTCCCAGAGGAGACCGAGGCAAACAAGTCCTGGAGAACCTCAGCATTCTCAGTATCCTGTGGAGCTAGGTCTGACATTTCCTTCAGGAGAGGGCCTCCATTTGCCTGGCTTCTCCTTTTATTCCCACCTAGGTACCTCTCAAAGCTTTTCTTCCTGCTCTTTCCATCCCTTTGGCCACAACAACCCCATGGGGAGCTCCAGGCTGGGCACAGAGTGGCTGGAGAGCAGCCACACAGAGAGGGATCTGGGAGTTGGGATTGCCAGGAAGCTGAACATGAGCCAGCAGTGTGCCCAGGTGGCCAAGAAGGCCAATGGCATCCTGGCCTGGATCAGGAACAGCGTGGCCAGCAGGTCCAGGGAAGGGATTCTGACCCTGTACTCAGCCCTGGTGAGGCCACAGCTTGAGTCCTGTGTCCAGTTCTGGGCCCCTCAGCAGGGGAGGCATCCCTGGCCTCACCAGGGTACCCCCACCCTGCCTTTGCTGGCTCCGCTGTGCTTTGGGGTACAAGGGGATAAAATCTTATTCCTGCCAGCCCAGCTCCTGCTGCAGCTGCCTGGAAGCGGTTCCCCTTGCTCTGCATTTCTCCCGGGAGGCACCAGACACAGCCAAGCACTGTGGGGAGCTGTCAGCTTTTATTAGACTCATAAAAACCACAGGCAGGTAAAAGGCAGCTGGCAGCATGGTGGGGCGTGCTCAGGGCTGGTGGCCACCTCCAGGAACCCTCCCAGTGCTGGCAGGGGAGCTGGGTTCCTTTCTCCGACGTGCTCTACAGAAGAACTGGAAAACCCTGCGCACGCCCCTGGACACCCTTCTGAAGAGGGAGAACCGTTTCCATCGCGCTGTGGCCTGTGGGGGTGTGGCCGTGCCTGCAGGAAAGAGAGCTGTAGGTGAGGGGCTGGGTGGGTTTTGGGTGGGCTCCTGGCTGCCCCTGCCAGCGTGGCCTTTCCCCAGGGAGAGGTGGCCGGGGCACCGCCAGTCCCCGTGTGCCCAGTGCTGCTCACCAGGATGGCTGCTGGGCCAGGCCTGCCTTGGCTCGGGGACGTACCTGGGTCAGCCTTGGGCATGTCCCTGGGACTGGAGGAGGGCGGTGTGTCACCTCTGGTCTTAGAGGCCACGTGCACAGGGAGAGCAAGAGCAGAGGGATGGAGGGGATGGCAGCAGGAGGACACACACCCTGATGGCCCATGCCTTCTAGGAGGTCTTGCTGTTCTGTGGACTGCTGGCCTGATCCCTCTGTCACAAGCACAGCCTTGGCCACAGCTTTGCCAACAAAGAAGTGGTTGGTGTCCACCAGAGCCAGATCATCTTCTGTGGGGCTGGAGGGGGCATGTGCCAGGCTCTCTGCCTCCACTGCTGTGTCTAGCTCACTAAAGGCAAGACAAGCTGGTGCTTTTGCCTTCTGTTGTGCCACAGGAGCCAGAGGCAAGTGGTGCCCCTCTTTCTCAAGAGCTCTGGCCCGGGCAGAACCTGCTGGCTCCATGTCCATGAGCTCCAGTGATTCAGGAAACGTGCTCTGCTGGTAATTATCTTCCTGTCCTTCAGACTCTGTGCCCATGCTGCTGGATGTGCTGGATTCCTCCCTGGGGACAAAGTTGAGGTCCTGAAAGAAGTCCTGGGAAGAGGGCCAGATGATGTCATCTCCGTCACTGTCCTCTTCCCCCTCCTGGTCTAAGTCCCCTGCTTTGTTCTCCAGCACTGTCAGGAATCTCCTCCCTCTTGCCCCTACTTGCTGCTGGCTGGGTCCTGGGGATTCCATGCACTCCATGGGATTAGACCCAGCCAGCAGGGGTTTAGAAAGGGCAGGTCATGGCTGACCAATCTGATCTCCTTTTATGATCAGGTGACTCAACTGGTGGATGAGGGGAAGGCAGTGCATGTGTTCTACCTGGACTTCAGCAAAGCCTTTGACACCGTCTCCCACAGCATCCTCCTACGAAAGCTGGAAGCCTGCAGCTTGGAGAGGAGCACCCTGTGCTGGGTTAGGAACTGGCTGGAGGGCCGGGCCCAGAGAGTGGTGCTGAACGGGGCTGCATCCAGTTGGCGGCCGGTCACTAGTGGTGTCCCCCAGGGATCAGTGTTGGGCCCAGTTCTGTTCAATATCTTCATTGATGATTTAGATGAGGGGGTTGAGTCCATCATCAGCAAATTCGCAGACGACCCTAAGCTGGGGGGGAATGTCGATCAGCTGGAAGACAGGAGGACTCTGCAGAGGGACCTGGACAGACTGGAGAGTTGGGCTGATTCCAATGGGATGAGGTTCAACACGGCCAAGTGACGGGTCCTGCACTTTGGCCACAACAACCCCATGAAGCGCTACAGGCTGGGGACAGAGTGGCTAGAGAGCAGCCAGGCAGAAAGAGACCTGGGAGTCTGGATTGCCAGGAAGCTGAACATGAGCCAGCAGTGTGCCCAGGTGGCCAAAAAGGCCAATGGCATCCTGGCCTGTATCCGGAGCAGCGTGGCCAGCAGGTCCAAGGAAGTGATTCTGCCCCTGTACTCAGCCCTGCTGAGGCCACACCTCAAGTACTGTGTCCAGTTCTGGGCCCCTCAGTTTAGGAAGGATATTGAGGTCCTGGAGCAGGTCCAAAGGAGGGCAACCAGGCTGGTGAAGGGACTCGAGCACAGACCCTATGAGGAGAGGCTGAGGGAGCTGGGGGTGTTCAGCCTGAAGAAGAGGAGGCTCAGGGGAGACCTCATTGCTCTCTACAACTCCCTGAAGGGAGGTTGTAGCCAGGTGGGGTTTGGACTCCTTTGCTAGACGACTTTAACAAGACAAGAGGGCATGTTCTTAAGTTGTGCCAGGGGAAGTTTAGGTTAGATATTAGAAAGAATTTCTTTACGGAGAGAGTGATCAAGCATTGGAATGGGCTGCCCAGGGAAGTAGTGGATTCTACGTGTCTGGAGATATTTAAGAAGAGCCTGGATGTGGCACTGAGTGCCATGGTCTAGCAACTGCAACTACTGTTCCAGGGTTGGACTTGATGATCTCTGAGGTCCCTTCCAACCCAGCCAATTCTATGATTCTATGATTCCAGCATGTCCTCTCTGCTGGTGGCATCATGCAGGAGTTCCCTGCACCTCACCTCTGGCTGACACAGGTTCAAGCTCACTCTGCAGGTCTGGAAGGAAAGAGGGGTTGTAGTAAAAGCAGCCTGGCTCCCAGCAGCACCTGGATGCCAGGACCCTGCCGGCACCGGCTGCTGTCAGAGACGGGAGATGATGGGGCTGGAGCCGTGCAACGCAGCGGCGTGATCCAGGCAGAGGGAGGCTCCATCTCCCTGTCCTGTCCTGTCCCGCCCAGTCCCAACCCATCACACCCCATCCCATCCCATCCCATCCCATCCCATCCCATCCCATCCCATCCCATCCCATGCCGTCCTTGGTACTCACCCTCCTGGATCTGACACTGAGCTGCCACGACTCTGTCAGGAGGACCTGCTGCTCCTCGCTCTCCTGCCACCAGAGCTGCCTGGCCTCCAGGCCACCCTGCTGACACTGCCGGGTGGCTGCGCTGGGCTGGGCCGGGCAGCTCCTCTCCTGGTCCTCCAGATGCTCCGTGTGGACAGACCGGATGGTCAAACGATCTGCAGCAGCCCCTTGGTCACAGGATAACCTGATATTGGGCTGGCACCTGACACTCACTGTCAACCTTTCTGGTACATGTCGTGCCGTTTGTCCACAGCATGCTGGTCCAGCGTCCCTCTCCAAGGAAGCTGTTCCAGGGGTGCTGCAGGCAACACCAGTGCTCCCACATCTGTGGAGATCAGGCAAGGGACGTTTCCATCAGCTGCCCAGACTTCCTCGTCTCTTCTTGGTATTGCCCGGTCCTGCCTTGCTGCTGGCTGCTTGCAGCATTGCCATCGCCCAGTGAAACCCTAGTCCTGGGGCTCACTGGGGACGTGCCAGGCTGTCCCCTTTCCAGCTGGGGCAGAGGCTCCAGGGCCGTGCAGGGCAGGCTTCCAGCTCTCCACCCTGGCAGATGTGCCCCGGCCACCCCACGTGCCCCGGGCAGAGGAGACAACATCTTGGGGGCCACTGGTTGCAGCGCTGCTGCTGTGTTTCTGCCTCTAGCAAAGGTTGCTGCTGGCAGAGGAGGCAGCTTGCAGCAGGTGCTGGCAGCCTTGTAACTGCTTCTGGAAGAAGATGATGTAGAGGGTGCATCTGGCAGATGGGGCAGCTTGCAGCAGGTGCTGGCAGCCTTGTCTCTGCCCCTGCCTAAAGGTGTGGAGTGTGCAGCTGGAGGGGGATGTGGCTTCTGACAGCAAGTGCTGGCAGCTCCTGAGGGCTGAGCTGTGAGTGCATGGCTGGGTGCCACATCCTGCCTGAGGAGAGGCAGCTGGCATGGCTGGCAAGCTGTTTCCTCCTCTGTCGCCCTGCCTACCAGGCTGCCCGACTGCAGGAGAAACCAAGGAGAGACTGCAATGACTCTGGCCCTTGCTCCTGTGACTCCACGTCCCAGTTGTGAAAGGTCCTTCTGCCAGGATACCCTTGCAGCCTCCTGGGCCAGCCCGTTCCCTCCAGCACCTCCCAGCTGCCCAACAGCTCCTGGGCTGGGAAGATGTCCATGCCCATTGCCCTTGGGCTCCCTACCTGGATGTGGTGTCTCCCCGTGGCCTTAGCTAGAGAGTTCATGGGGCAGGGCATCTCTGGCAGTCTGTCCCCATCAAGGGACAAGACCTGACTCTCGCTGCCGTCCTGCAGCACTGCTGGTTGCTGCCTGTGGCCCACCTCCTGTGGGCAGGAGGAGGAGGAGGAGGTGTGGGATGGAGGTGGCTGCCAGGACCAGGCTGGCCCGGGCGATGCTGGGTGAGCATGGTGCTTGACTCCCACCAGGAAGGGTTGGAGACAGACACTTCCAACACCTGGCTCACAGGAGCCCTCCTGCTTTTCCAGACTTTCCATGATGGCCGTCTGGCTGCCTTCTTGTTGGGCTCTGCTTGGCTCTGTGTTGAAACTGGTGCCGGCATCAACCTCTGGGGCACGTAGTCCTCCTCAAAGTCCTCATCCTCCTGCTGGCCCTTGCCCAGGCAACAGCAGTTCCAGCAGAAACAGCCTGGCCGGCTCAGGGCTTTGCCCATGCTGCCCTCCTTACTGCTCTCCTGGCTCCTGCTGGACTGGATGGTTGCTGGGATGGCCAGGTCCCTTCAGAGGTCCCTTCCAAACCACACCCTGTCATGGTTCTAGGATTATGATGTAACAATCCCAAGAACAGTTCCCCAGCTGCTGTTGGAAGGTGTTCCAGAAGATGCTGGTGGGGAAGAATGGAATCATAGAATGTCAGGTTGGAAGGGACCTCAAGGATCCTCTGGTCCAAGCCCTCTAGGTAATAGTGCAGTTCCTATGAGATGTCTCAGCACGCTGTTGGGCTGAGACTTGAATGTAGAGAGACATTGCCAACCAGGTGCCTCGAATTGCCAGTGAGTGGGTGTGAGTCCACCTGTGCCTGATTAGGACAGGCCCCTATTGGGCATGAGCAAGGCCAGGGGGCCAATAAAGGTAGAACACACACCCACAGAGAAAACCTCAGCTCACTCTGGTATGGGGCATGGAGAGGTCAGCAGGTTGTCGACCCTCTGGAGCAAGAAAGGCTCTTCCTGCTACACTTCTACCCTGGAAGTGCTGTGTGGTGGCTGGAGTCCTGGAAGAGACCAGCAGCTCGTCAAGCTTCAGGAGCAAGAATGGCTCCTCCTGCAACACTTGAAGCTGTCCCCAGTAGGATAATCCAACACTTTCCCTGGGAGACCATTCCAATGTTCCACTGTCCTGCCAGTGGAAAATTTTCCTCTTGTCCACCTGGAATCTTCCCAGGAGCAACTTGTGCCTGTTACCCATTGTCTTAATCCATGTGACTCCTTGAAAATGGGGAATCTTCATCAGAATGCTTTGACTTGCTGGGGGAGACCCAATCCATGCTGGGGCTGCCATGCCCCCTGCAGAACCCTGCCACTCCTCCTGCTTACCCCATCCCACGTGTGGCCATGGGTGGTGAGGAGGATGTGGCAGCCCCCAGAGTCCCCACTTGGCAGCTTCAGCAGCACCGTGCCCATGGGGGAGCAGAGCCCGTGGGGGAGCAGGGGAAGCAGGGGGACTGAGGGGAGTGGAGATTGTGGGGGACCTGGGGAGCAGGGGGGCCTGCAGCCCATCACCCCGGGGTTGCTCCTCAGGGAACACTGGGGCAGAAGGGCACCTTGGCCAGAGGAGCTGCAGTGGGGCTGCCTGTTGACTCCCAGGAGCCAGGAGGAGTGTTGGGAGCCGTGGTCGTCCATGGACACCCCTTGGGCCAGCTGCAGACCTGTGCTGCTGCTGCGTGGGGCTTGGGACAGGTTTCTGTTCTGGACAACACAGGGGCTCCAGGTGATCACAGCCAGCCTGGTGTCACCATGTCACCACCCAGACCCTTTGGGGCAGCAAATGCCAGATGCAGTGGGTGATTTCCCACTGATGATGCCAAAGAGTGAGACATGGCTGTGTGGCAAGGATGTGGAAACACAGCTGCTCAGTTATGGTTCCCTTGCTCCAGTGCCTTTCATTAAATGGAAAAAAAAATAAAATAAAAAAACTCTGGGAGAGCCTTTTTCTTGTGTTTCCATGTTGACAAAACTGGAAATGAAGAAAAAAATAGTTTTGGGGTCTTGCTTTCATCCTTACCAGTGTACAGTGTTTAAGTGGCATTGGGAGGGGAATGGGAGGGATTGGGAGGGAACTGAGAAAGACTGGGAGGGGATTAGGAGGGACTGGGAGAGGACAGGGAGGAACTGGGAAGGACTGGGGGCAGATTGGGAGGGACCAGGAGATACTGGGGGAACTGAGAGGAACTGAGGGGGACTGGGAGGGGACTGGGAGGGATTGGGAAAGACTGGGAGGAGACTGGGAGGGACTGGGAGGGGATTGGGAGGTACTGGGAGGGACTGGGAGGGACTGGGAGGGAATTGGGAGGGACTGGGAGGGGATTGCGAGGAACTGGTAGGGACTGGGTGGGGACTAGGACGGGACTGGGAGGAACTGGGAGAGACTGGGAGAGGATTGGGAGGGATTGGGAGGGACTGGGAGGGAACTGGAGGGGACTGGGAGGGATTGGGAGGGACTGGGAGGGACTGGGAGGGGATTGGGAGGGACTGGGACGGAACTGGGAGAGACTTGGAGGAACTGGGAGGGACAGGGAGGGGACTGGGAAGGGACTGGGAAGGACTGGGTGGGGATTGAAAGTGACTGGGATGCACTGGGAGGGACTGTGAGGGGACTGGGAGGTACTGGGAGGGGACTGAAAGGGACTGGGAGGAGACTGGAAGGGACTGGGAAGGACTGGGAGGGGACTGAATGAGACTGGGAGGAACTAGGAGGGGCTGGGAGGGGCCTGGGAGGGACTGGGAGGGGATTGGGAGGTACTGGGAGGGACTGGAAGGGGATTGAGAGGGACGAGGAGGGAACTGGGAGAGACTGGGACGAACTGGGGGAGACTGGGAGGGGACTGGGAAAGGATTGGGAGGGACTGGGAGGGAACTAGGAGAGACTGGGAGGGACTGGGAGGGAACTGGGAGAGACTGGGAGAGGATTGAGAGGGGCGAGGAGGGAACTGGGAGAGACTGGGACGAACTGGGGGAGACTGGGAGGGGACTGGGAAAGGATTGGGAGGGACTGGGAGGGAACTAGGAGAGACTGGGAGGGAAGTGGGAGAGACTGGGAGGGACTGAGAGAGGACTGGGCGAGACTGGGAGGGGACTGAAAGGGACTGGGAGGGACTGGGAGGGGACACGGAGGGGACTGGAAGGAACTGGGAGGGGACTGGGAGGGGACTGAAAGGGACTGGGAGGAACCGGGAGGGACTGGGAGGGGACGGAGAGGAACTGGGAGGGAGTGGGAGGGGACTGGGAGGGGATGTGGAGAGACTGGGAGGGGACTGGGAGGGGACTCAGAGCATCTGGGAGGGGACTGCGAGGGGATTAAAAGGGACTAGAAGGGACTGGGAGGGGATTGGGAGGGACTGGGCTAGACTGGGAGGGACTGGGATGGGGACTGGGATAGAGTGGGAGGGACTGGGAAGAACTTGGAGGGACTGGGAGGAACTGGGAGGTGTTGCCTCCAGCGAGGCGTGGCGACCTGGTTCAGGATCGGCACGGCAACCAACCCCAGGTTACTCGGTCCATCAGCTCACAGACACCAATGTGGGGGAGGCAAATGGCGTTTATTGTTTGGGTTACACTGCCCTATAGAACCTGGGTTTACATCGGCACTTCCGCCTGCTGGCCTCAGGGACCCGTACCTAGTGGTTGTCAGGAGGGAGCCCCTATCTTATCTTGCCGTACAGCGCGATAGCTTCCGGCCACCAAACCTTAACTACCACATCCCAGCCCCCTCCCAGTCCCTCCCAGTTCCTCGCAATCCCCTCCCCGTCCCTCCCATTTCGTCCCAGTACCTCCCAGTTTCTCCAAATCCCTCCCAGTCCCCTCCCAGTCCCTTTCAGTCCCCTCCAAATCCCTTCCAGTCCCCTCCTATTCCATCCCAATTCCTTCCAGTCCCTCCCAGGTCCTCACAGTCCCTCTCAGTCCCCTCCCAGTTCCTCCCAATCCCATCCCAGTCCCTCCCATTTCGTCCCAGTCCCTCCCAGTTCCTTTCCCAGTTCCTCCCAGTCCCCTCCCAGTTCCTCCAAACTCCTCCCAGTCCCCTCCCTTTCCATCCCAATTCCTCCCAGTCCCAGGCAGGTCCTCCCGGTCCCTCTCAGTCCCCTCCCCGTCCCTCCCATTTCGTCCCAGTACCTCCCAGTTTCTCCAAATCCCTCCCAGTCCCCTCCCATTCCCTCCGAATTCCTCCCAGTCCCTCCAAGGTCCTCCCAGTCCCTTTCAGTCCCCTCCAAATCCCTCCCAGTCCCCTCCTATTCCATCCCAATTCCTTCCAGTCCCTCCCAGGTCCTCACAGTCCAACTCAGTCCCCTCCCAGTTCCTCCCAATCCCATCCCAGTCCCTCCCAGTTCCCTTCCCAGTTCCTCCCAGTCCCCTCCCCGTCCCCTCCCAGTTCCTCCAAACTCCTCCCAGTCCCCTCCCTTTCCATCCCAATTCCTCCCAGTCCCAGGCAGGTCCTCCCGGTCCCTCTCAGTCCCCTCCCAGTCCCTCCCAGTTCCTCTCAGTCCCCTCCCCGTCCCTCCCATTTCATCCCAGTACCTCCCAGTTTCTCCAAATCCCTCCCAGTCCCCTCCCATTCCCTCCAAATTCCTCCCAGTCCCTTTCAGTCCCCTCCAAATCCCTCCCAGTCCCCTCCTATTCCATTCCAATTCCTTCCAGACCCTCCCAGGTCCTCACAGTCCCTCTCAGTCCCCTCCCAGTTCCTCCCAATCCCATCCCAGTCCTTCCCATTTCGTCCCAGTCCCTCCCAGTTCCCTTCCCAGTTCCTCCCAGTCCCCTCCCCGTTCCTCCAAACTCCTCCCAGTCCCCTCCCTTTCCATCCCAATTCCTCCCAGTCCCAGGCAGGTCCTCCCAGTCCCTCTCAGTCCCGTCCCCTCCCCGTCCCTCCCATTTCGCCCCAGTACCTCCCAGTTTCTCCAAATCCCTCCCAGTCCCCTCCCATTCCCTCCGAATTCTTCCCAGTCCCTCCCAGTCCCCTCCCAGTCCCTTTCAGTCCCCTCCAAATCCCTCCCAGTCCCCTCCTATTCCATCCCAATTTCTTCCAGTCCCTCCCAGGTCCTCACAGTCCCTCTCAGTCCCCTCCCAGTTCCTCCCAATCCCATCCCCGTCCCTCCCATTTCGTCCCAGTCCCTCCCAGTTCCCTTCCCAGTTCCTCCCAGTCCCCTCCCCGTCCCCTCCCAGTTCCTCCAAACTCCTCCCAGTCCCCTCCCTTTCCATCCCAATTCCTCCCAGTCCCAGGCAGGTCCTCCCAGTCCCTCTCAGTCCCCTCCCAGTCCCTCGCAGTCCCCTCCCCGTCCCTCCCATTTCGTCCCAGTACCTCCCAGTTCCTCCAAATCCCTCCCAGTCCCCTCCCATTCCCTCCAAATTCCTCCCAATCCCTCCCAGGTCCTCCCAGTCCCTTTCAGTCCCCTCCAAATCCCTCCCAGTCCTCTCCCATTCCATCCCAATTCCTTCCAGTCCCTCCCAGGTTCTCCCAGTCCCTCTCAGTCCCCTCCCAGTTCCTCCCAATCCCGTCCCAGTCCCTCCCATTTCGTCCCAGTCCCTCCCAGTTCCTCCAAATCCCTCCCAGTCCCCTCCCATTCCATCCGAATTCCTCCCAGTCCCTCCCAGTCCCTTTCAGTCCCCTCCAAGTCCCTCCCAGTCTACTCCCAGTCCCCTCCCAGTCTCTCTGAGTCCACTTCCAGCCCCTCCCAATCCCCTCCGAGTCCCTCCCAGGTCCTCCCAGTCCCTCCCAGTTCCTCCAAATCTCTCCCAGTCCCCTCCCATTCCCTCCGAATTCCTCCCAGTCCCTCCCAGGTCCTCCCAGTCCCTCCCATTTTGTCCCAGTCCCTCCCAGTTCCTCCAAATCCCTCCCAGTCCCCTCCCATTCCCTACGAATTCCTCCCAGTCCCTCCCAGTCCCTTTTAGTCCCCTCCAAGTGCCTCCCAGTCTACTCCCAATCCCCTCCCAGTCTCTCCCAGTCCACTTCCAGTCCCTCCCAGACCTCTCCCAGTCCACTCCCAGTCCCCTCCCAGTTCATCCCAGTCCCCTTCCAGTCCCTCCCAGACCTCTCCCAGTCCACTCCCAGTCTGTTGCCTCCAGCGAGGCGTGGCGACCTGGTTCAGGATCGGCACGGCAACCAACCCCAGGTTACTCGGTCCATCAGCTCACAGACACCAATGTGGGGGAGGCAAATGGCGTTTATTGTTTGGGTTACACTGCCCTATAGAACCTGGGTTTACATCGGCACTTCCGCCTGCTGGCCTCAGGGACCCGTACCTAGTGGTTGTCAGGAGGGAGCCCCTATCTTATCTTGCCGTACAGCGCGATAGCTTCCGGCCACCAAACCTTAACTACCACATCCCAGTCCCCTCCCAGTCCCTCCCATTTCCTCCCAGTCCCTCCCAGTCCCTCCCATTTCCTCCCAGTCCCTCCAAGGTCCTCCCAGTCCCTTTCAGTCCCCTCCAAATCCCTCCCAGTCCCCTCCTATTCCATCCCAATTCCTTCCAGTCCCTCCCAGGTCCTCACAGTCCCTCTCAGTCCCCTCCCAGTTCCTCCCAATCCCATCCCAGTCCCTCCCATTTCGTCCCAGTCCCTCCCAGTTCCTTTCCCAGTTCCTCCCAGTCCCCTCCCAGTTCCTCCAAACTCCTCCCAGTCCCCTCCCTTTCCATCCCAATTCCTCCCAGTCCCAGGCAGGTCCTCCCAGTCCCTCTCAGTCCCGTCCCCTCCCCGTCCCTCCCATTTCGTCCCAGTACCTCCCAGTTTCTCCAAATCCCTCCCAGTCCCCTCCCATTCCCTCCGAATTCTTCCCAGTCCCTCCCAGTCCCCTCCCAGTCCCTTTCAGTCCCCTCCAAATCCCTCCCAGTCCCCTCCTATTCCATCCCAATTCCTTCCAGTCCCTCCCAGGTCCTCACAGTCCCTCTCAGTCCCCTCCCAGTTCCTCCCAATCCCATCCCAGTCCCTCCCATTTCGTCCCAGTCCCTCCCAGTTCCCTTCCCAGTTCCTCCCAGTCCCCTCCCAGTTCCTCCAAACTCCTCCCAATCCCCTCCCTTTCCATCCCAATTCCTCCCAGTCCCAGGCAGATCCTCCCAGTCCCTCTCAGTCCCCTCCCCGTCCCTCCCAGTCCCAGGCAGGTCCTCCCAGTCCCTCTCAGTCCCCTCCCCGTCCCTCCCATTTCGTCCCAGTACCTCCCAGTTTCTCCAAATCCCTCCCAGTCCCCTCCCATTCCCTCCAAATTCCTCCCAGTCCCTCCCAGTCCCTTTCAGTCCCCTCCAAATCCCTCCCAGTCCCCTCCCTTTCCATCCCAATTCCTCCCAGTCCCAGGCAGGTCCTCCCAGTCCCTCTAAGTCCCCTCCCATTTCCTCGCAGTCCCCTCCCCGTCCCTCCCATTTCGTCCCAGTACCTCCCAGTCCCTCCAAATCCCTCCCAGTCCCCTCCCGTTCCCTCCGAATTCCTCCCAGTCCATCCCAATTCCTCCCAGGTCCTCCTAGTCCCTCTCAGTCCCTCCCAGTTGCTCCCAATCCCGTCCCAGTCCCCTCCCATTTCGTCCCAGTCCCTCCCAGTTCCCTTCCCTGTTCCTTCCAGTCCCCTCCCTGTTCCTCCAAATCCCTCCCAGTCCCCTCCCAGTCCCTTTTAGTCCCCTCCCAGTCCCTCCCATACCTATTGGTTGTCAGGAGGGAGGCCCTATCTTATCTTGCCGTACAGCGCGATATCTTCCGGCCGCCAAACCTTAACTACCACATTTCCCCCCCTCCCTGTGCTTAACTAAATGGGCAGAAGTATAGAAAACTTAAAACATTAAAGATATGAAAAGTATAAGGCACAGCGGGTTATCAGGCACATCTAAAGGTCCATAGTACCTGGGGTAACTAATAATTCCTCAGTACTTGCAACTAAATTAGTAAAAATATGACAAACTTAGGGTGTTACAGTAGTAAAGGCTTGTATGAAACATAAGGCACATCAAACAAGTGTGTTAGTAGAGGGTAACCATTAATCATGGGGTATACCTATCTATAATAGGGTTAACCGCAACAACCCCATGCAGCGCTACAGGCTGGGGACAGAGTGGCTGAGAGCAGCCAGGCAGAGAGGGACCTGGGAGTCTGCATCGACAAGAAACTGAACATGAGCCAGCAGTGTGCCCAGGTGGACAAGAAGGCCAATGGCATCCTGGCCTGGATCAGAAACAGCGTCACCAGCAGGTCCAGGGAGGTGATTCTGCCCCTGTACTCAGCACTGGTTAGGCCACACCTCGAGTACTGTGTCCAGTTCTGGGCCCCTCAGTTTAAGAAGGATATCGAGGTGCTGGAGCAGGTCCAAAGGAGGGCAACCAGGCTGGTGAAGGGACTCGAGCACAGGCCCTATTAGGAGAGGCTGAGAGAGCTGGGGCTGTTCAGCCTGAAGAAGAGGAGGCTCAGGGGAGACCTCATTGCTGTCTACAACTACCTGAAAGGAGGCTGTAGCGAGGTGGGAACTGGACTCTTTTCACAGTCGACCTTCAACAAGACAAGACGACACAGTCTTAAGTTGTGCCAGGGGAGGTTTAGGTTAGATATTAGAAAGAATTTCTTTATGGAGAGAGTGATCAAGCATTGGAATGGGCTGCCCAGGGAAGTAGTGGATTCTCTGTCCCTGGAGATATTTAAAAAGAGACTGGATGTGGCACTCAGTGCCATGGTCTAGCAACTGCTCCGGTGGGTCAAGGGTTGGACTAGATGATCTCTGAGGTCCCTTCCAACTATGGAAGGGCTAATTCTATGATTCTATTCTATGATAACTAAAACCGTGTTCTTAAAGCAGCTGTCTACGTTCTACTAACATTATATTATCTTTTTCTAACCGGTCTTTACCAAACAACACAAGCTTACTCAATATACAGGGTCTGAAGACCAGCGCTATGATGAGCAGTATAAACGGTGCCATGAGTGTGGAAATGAGGGTGGTTAGCCATGGTGTGTGGTTAAACCATGACTCAAACCATCCTTGCTGGACTTCACTGTCTCGTCTTCTTTTTTCCAAGCCTTCTCTGAGATTGGCCATGGGATCGCGGACAACGCCGGTGTTGTTTGCATGTACACAACACTCTTCTCCTAGCGCAGCACAATGTCCTCTTTGTTGTAAAAACAAGAGATCTAGTCCCCTACGAGTTTGGAGGACAACTTCAGACAATGAACTCAGGGATTGTTCTAAGGCGCTGGTTGATTTCTCAATTCCAGCTAGATCCTCATCCACTGTTATTTTGAGGGAATGAAACTTCTGATTTTGCTCAATCAGTGAGACTGTTTCGGCACTGGTGGGGGTCACGTGTCTGGCAGTAGTTGTGGTGCTGGTGGGGATTATAGTACGAGCTTCGGTCTCTTATGCTAAAGACTTAGCGGGTTAAGGGCTGGGTTAGATTCGACAGCTTGGGGTGCTTGTGGTATGGACTTAATAATTTGCACAGGCGCTCCTCTAGCTTTGTCATTTCCCAGAAGAAATGGGTACCACATCTTACCTTTGAGCCATCCTGCATCACCTGGGTTTCGCCCCCAAGGGGTGGTTCCGGCTGTCCCTGAAGCGTAGGCAGATTCGGTTGGACCGCTGGTTGGGCCATATCGTTGGTTGTTGCTAGGGGGGGCGGCAGGTTCGAGAGTGCCTTGTCCCATCCAGGGTTGACGTAGTTGGGCCGCCTCATATCCCAAGTGGGAGAGGGCTGTGTGCGGCCCGGGCACCCTCTCCCCATCCCGTTTCTCTGCTTTTTAGATCTGCAGTCCTTAGCAAAATGCCCTTTCTTTCCACAGGCCCAGCACGGTCCCCTACATTGCTTCTGGCGCGGATTAGATGCTGGTGGCTGGTTCACCAATTGGGGGCAGTTTGCCACCACATGGCCCGCTTGGCCACATTTATAACATGCCATCACATCAGCTATTGCAGTGCGAACAGCTGCCTGAATCAGGGCTAGATGCTCTTCCTTCATGACATGTTTAATCATGTCACCAATACTTGACCCCGCTGGCAGTGATCGAAGGATTTCCTTGGTTTTTGAATTACACTGCTGACGTAAGCAGTCTGCAAGGACCGGGCCTCTTGCATCCGCAGGCAGGGACGAAGAGTCCACGGCCGCCTGCAGACGGTCCACAAACTGTGTAAAGCTCTCACTTTCGTTCTGTTTATTTGTGGTCCATGGTGATGGCTTGGCTACAACCCTACAGGTAGCACGAATGGCCTCTCTAGCTGCACGGGTGGTTGTCATAACTTCATGGGGTCGCATACCTTGGGCTTGTGCTTGGGGGGTAATCATTGATGGGTCTCTGCCCATCAGTCGCTGCAGGCTGGAGCCATGCAGTGGGTGATCTGCCCCGACTGCTCGGGCTAGTTGATTTGCACAGTTATCTTCCCATTCTTGCCTGAAAACGATCCTGCCTGCCCCATCAAAAATTAGTCTGCTAACTTGTTTTATATCAAACGGGATCATGTCATCTCCCCCCAAAAGCCCATCTATGAGGGTGGTAACCATGGCAGAATTAAGTCCCTTTTCTGCAATTGCTTTAACAATCACCTGTATATCCTTAGGATTCACAGGGCTGTACACTCTTCCTGTCTCATCACCTTCTCCTGTCACCCTAACCGGGACTGCCAATGCTGCTGAAGGGGCCCAATCTGCTCATGCAATATTTATTTTCCTCCAGTCCGGTTTTTGGGACGATTAATAAATAGTCCCTTGCCTTCCTCCATGTCTCCTGCTCCTCTAGGGCTTTTTTTAAGGCGCCCCTGACCTTCCCCCATGCCTTGAGGGGTTTTCCCGTGCCTGAGGACATGGTCTCCTCGGCTAATGCATAAGTGCATTTATTCCACACCTCTGGGTGGAGGATATCCACCGGCTGGGCAATGACCCCAATCTCTAACAGCCTCGAAACTGCGAGGGTAAAATATTTGGGCTTACAATCAATCCCCCACTGTCTATGCACCTCAGATACGACCTTTACAAGGGCTTCCATCCTCCTTCTCGGTCCGGGAGCGTCCTCCCCGCCGGGCTGGATCCTGCCGCTCCGGCCGCCGTTCACCTGAATCCACGCGAATTTCCCGAATCCGAATCCGACCTCGATTTTTTTTTCCGGGTTTCGGCACCAGTTTGTTGCCTCCAGTGAGGCGTGGCAACCTGGTTCAGACACGACTCGGCGACCACTCCCGGGTCGCTCGGGCCATCAGCTCACAGACATCAACATGATGGACGGCAAATGGCGTTTATTGTTTAGGTTCCACCGCATTGTATAGCCAAGGTTTACATCGTCACTTCCGCCTGCTGGCCTCAGGGACTCGTACCTATTGGTTGTCAGGAGGGAAGCCCTATCTTATCTTTCCGTACAACGAGATATCTTCCGGCCGCCAAACCTTAACTATCACATTTCAAACCTTAACTACCACAAGTGTCCAGCACTTGTGCCAACACTGTTTGGTGTCTTTATAATCCCCCTGTGGGCTGGGACAAAAGGCACTTTCAGCCCCTTTGTGGATGAAGCCACACTGGGGAAGCCCTTGAGCAACCTCATCTGATTCATCCTGCCTTGAGCAGGGCACTCAGACAAGGAGATGCTCAGGGGTCTCTTCCAGCCTGAGGTATTCTGGGATTCAGAATGATCTGGAGAGTCATGGGAACGATCTGTAGGATCATGGAGCAGGAGGAGTACGGGAAGCTCATCCTCAAGCAGCTCCAAGAGACACTACTGCTGAGTGAGGCTGATGCTGTGGGTGGGATTAAGAAGGGAGTTCCATGGGGACAGGGGCAAGGTTGGCTTCAGTTGAGTGGGATCATGGAATCATGGAATGGGTTGGGTTGGAACTAGATGATCTTTAACCCTTCCAACCCAACCCACTCCATGATTCCATTGTTCTGTGACACAGTCCCAGCCAGTTCCAGGCCTGGGGCATCTCACAGCCACCACCAGGGCTTTGTGATGCAGGGTCTGGTGCCTGGACACCATTGTCATGGGGGTCTCTGTGGGGAGCCTGGGGGTATATAAGAGGTGTGGAGATCTGGGGTGCCCTTTACCAGGTGAGCACCTCCCTCAGGAGTCAGCAGCTGCCCTGGGTGACCATGGAATGTCTGTGGCAGAAAATGCCCAAGATGTCCCTGGAGAAGGAGGTGGAAGCCTGCTGCCAGCCCTCCACAAGACCCCAAGGTCAGTGACTGAAGGAAGGGCCAGACCAGAAGTTCCCCTGCAGGCTGTGGGGAGAGGGCAGCTGTCCCCTGCAGCCCATGGAGGAGCACGGAGGGGCAGGTGTGGATCTGCAGCTCATGGAGGAGCACTCTGTACCAGGGTGATGTCAGTTTTTTACTGAAATACATAAAATTTTAGAAAAAAGCCACACTTGAGCAACGTGAGCATGGCTGGGGCAAGGGGCAGGAAGGTGAGATTGCTTTTGTCTCCCTGTGTCTTGATGTCCTTCTTTTCCTTTCCAGCAGGGCTGTTCCATGCCAGCTGTGCAGTTGAGTTTCCAGCCCCTCAGTCTCTCTCCCTTCTCCTCTCTCCTTTCCCCAGAGGGGAAGGTGTCTCTGCTCCAGCACTGCTCTCCCCTCGGGGACTGCTCTCAGCTGCCCCTCTCCTCTGCCCTGCAGCTCTCAGAGCGGTTCCTTTCCCCTGCTTGAAGATGTTGATGGCAGAGGCACTGTGGCTGCTGTGAGAGCTGGGTTTGGATTGGGTGTGCTTGAAATGCTCGAGTAGCACAGCTGGCAAAAGCTCTGGGTGTCTGAGGAGCTGATTCTGAGGTTTTTCTCCCCAAATCCCCCTGGTTTTGTTCAGGCAGTGTTTCTGCTGCCAGGGAGCCTGGGGAGTGCGGGGCCCTCCAGGGGGGAGGGTGCAGGACCCCTGGAGGGTGCGGGGGCCTCGGGAGGGGGTGCGGGACCCCCATAAGGAAGAGGGTGCGGGACCCTCAGGGGGAGAGGTAGCGGGACCCCCGGGAGGATGAGGGACTCCAGTGTTGGGATAGAAAGGAAGTGAAAGAAATATATCATGAATCTTATTAGTTTAGAATTGATTGTTTTAGAATGAGAGGCAGAAGAAAAAAAGGAATGTGGAAACATGTAGAGGTTTTACCTTGTAAAGAATGGTGCTTTGTTGGCAGTAGGAAAACGGTGTACTCAGCATTTATTGAAGGATAAGGATAAGACTCTGCATATCAAAGTCAGTTGAGTAGAGATAGAAGGAAGCTGGGAGGAAAACCAATTTGGAAGCGATCACACACCAGCTGGACATGAACCAAGAGAAGGAAGGTGAAAAGGACACAGCGGGGAAGTCGTCTGACTTCATCAGAGAAAGGCAAAGGAGGCAACTGGGCTGGTGAAGGGATCCAGCACAGATACTGTGAGGAAGGGCTCAGGGAGCTGGGGGTGTTCAGGCTGGAGAAGAGGAGGCTCAGGGGAGACCTCATCACTCTCTACAACTCCCTGAAAGGAGGTTGGAGCCGGGGGGGGTTGGGCTCTTTTCCCAGGCAACTCTCAGCAAGACAAGAGGGCACAAAGGGTCTCAAGTTGTGCCAGGGGAGGTTTAGGTTGGAGATGAGAAAGGATTTCTTTCTGGAGAGGGTGATCAGGCATTGGAATGGGCTGCCCAGGGAAGGAGTGGATTCTACGTGTCTGGAGATATTTAAGAAGAGCCTGGATGTGGCACTGAGTGCCATGAGCTGGGAACCATGGGGGTAGTGGAGTAAGGGTTGGACTTAATGATCTCAGAGGTCCCTTCCAACCCAGCTGCAATATTTGTGTGTGTTTGTGAATTCATGTTGAATAATTATGTGAATAATTATAAAGTGTTTACTAACCCAACTTTTATAAAGTATCTTGCTAACCCCATTTTGAGAGTACTAATAATATATCTGCCTTCAACCCTGTGAAAGATGCAAATAAAACTGGTCTTAGATTGGGATGTTGGGGGATGGGATGGACTTGGAGGCACTGGGAGGGGTCCTGGGGGGGAGTGGGAGGGGTCCTGGGGGGCATTGGGGGGCTACAGATGGGACGGAGGGAGATTGGGGGGGCTCTGGGGGGGATTGGGAGGACTGGGAGGGGTCCTGGGGGGGGCCTGGAGGGGTCCTAGGGGGGATTAGGGGGCACTGAGAGGCACTAGGAGGGGTCCTGGAAGGGGTTGGGGGGGTTTTGGGAGGGACTTGGAGGGGTGCTGGGGGGCACAGACGGGAACTGAGGGAGATTGGGGGGGCACTGAGAGGGGTCCTTGGGGGAACTGGGGGGATTCTGGGGGGGCTTGGGAGGGACTGGGAGACACAGGGATGACTACATCATTACTCTGCTATTCTTCTTTTCTGTTGCCAGCTCCGTTATCTTTTTCCTATCACTCATCTTTTTAATAGCGTAATAATAATAATGAGTTCCAATTAATGATGATTACAATGCCTCCAGTGGAAAGGTGATGGCCACAGCAAGTGGAGGAGGAGGTCCCAGGCATGGGAAGATTGTCTGGTAGGATGGGACCCACTGGTAGGATGGGGAGGCAGCCATGGAAGAAACCAAGCCATCCCCCCAAACTTCAATCAGAGGATGATTAGGGTTGGAAGGGCCCTCTAAAGGTCATCCAGTCCAACTTCCTGCTCTACAGGCAGGGTACTGGTGGTCATACTGTGGAACACTGGGGTTGGCCAGGTCAGAGCAGCTGCCCTGGACTTAAGATCATGCTCACATGGATCCCTCATTCCAGAGCTGTGGAGAACCCAACACAACACTTCTGATCTCCCCTGCACTTGTTTAGTTGGAGTCTGCAGCTTCCCAAAATTCGAGGTGCTCTGAAGAGGAAAAAAAACTATTTCAGAGTGAATTCTGTTCCATGAAGCTGAGTGTGAAATGGAAATGAAATAGGAAGAACCTTCAGGGCAGAAACCCTGACCTGGATTGGTCACTGTCCCCCTGAGTTTACACCTGAAAGCAGTGAATTAACAGCCACAAGCCTGATGTCCCCAACCCCCCCAGGACACAACCCTGGTGTCCCCTCCCCTGCCAGCTCCCAACCTCACCCCCAGGTCGGGTCCCTCCCCCCCGAGGCCCCTCCCCACCTTTTCTTCCTCCCCCCGCCGCTTCCCGCGATCGCGCTGCAGCTCCCGGGAGGTTTCTCTCTGCCGCCCCGGGGCTGCACCCACACCCCCCGCCCCGCAGCCGGGACCCCCCAACTGGTGACCGCCAGAGCATCGCCCCCCCCTGCCCACCGGCCTGGGCTGTGCCCCCCTGCAGGTACCGGGAGGTGATGGGAGGGGGGTGGTTATCCCAGTACTGCCCAAACTGGGGGAGAGCAGCACAATATGGAGGAGGGAGGGGGATGGGTGTGAAGGGGGGAACTAAACTTATCCCCAGGGTGAGGGTGGTGGGATTGGTGACCCCCCACCTTTTTCAGGAGGGTGGAGGAGCTGTGATTGGTTCTCCCCCACCTCATCCGGGGATTCCCAACTCCTTCTGGTTTGCAGGGCTGTGATAGGGGATCCCCAAGTCATCCCAACAGTTTGGGGGCTGCAACTGGGCACCCTGAAATCCCCCTGGAGCCAGGGGTAACGATTGCAAGTCCAGAATACTTTAAGGGGCTTAATAATCCCGGGCCTCAGAAGCCACTGTCGGGGACTCCCAGAACATCTCTGGGGACCCAAACTCATCCCAGTGGATGACAGCTCATCCTGCATGTGGGTGTGATGGGAGAACCCCAGGTCATGGTGGGGATTTGATGCCACAGTGGAGAACATAAATCATACCAGAGATGTTTGGTGGCACGAAAGGATCCCTAAATCACCCCAAGGGTTGTTGACAGAAATAGGGGAGAACTAAAATATCTGATGGAGTGTAAGTTGAAATGAGTGATCCCAAATCACACCAGGACTGGCTCACAACCCCAGTACCCTGCACCCCAGCCAGTTCCCCTTTGAGTTTTAGGTGCCAGTATAATACCTACAGATGAAGTAAAGGATGAGCAGTGGGTGTCCACCTCTATGGGAAACCTCCTCATTCCACCTCACACTCCAGTTTCACTCACAGGAGGACTGATGTAGGTTTTGGCTGCCTTCACCCCACAAAAAGCCCACCCCTACTTTGTCACTGCACTATGGCTTCTTTCACAGGCACGGGGTGACTCCATCTGGGCATAAACCTCTCTGGGTACCCCAAAGATCAGACAGCTTTTGGTCATTACTGAGAAATCATTGAATTCATCCAGGAGAAGCATTTGACATTGTCCAGGAATGTGGGAAAAGGTTTAGGATCCTCTTGGCCAATCTTCATCATCAGAAAATCCATCGGGGTGAGAGACCCCAGAGATGTCCTGACTGCAGGAGACGGTTTAGAGACAGCTCGGATCTGGTCCAACGGTGATACCATCACACAGGCACCATGTCCTACACCTGCCCTGACTGCGGGAAAGGTTTTAGCAGGAGATGGAATGTTATCCAGCATCAACGGATCCATACTGGTGAGAAACCCTTTAAATGTTCTGAGTGTGGGAAGGGGTTTTCTCATAGTTCCCATTTATCACAGCATCACCTCATCTACACAGGAGAGAAACCCTATAAGTGTCTGGAGTGTGGGAAGGAGTTTACCAAGAGTTCCAGTTTATCGCAGCATCACCGCATCCACACGGGAGAGAAGCCCTTTAAATGTTTGGAGTGTGGGAAGGAATTTACCCGGGATTCCAATTTATCAGAGCATCACCGCATTCATACAGGAGAGAAACCCTATAAGTGTCTGGAGTGTGGGAAGGAGTTTACCTGGTATTCCAATTTATCAAAGCATCACCGCATCCACACGGGAGAGAAGCCCTTTAAATGTTTGGAGTGTGGGAAGGAGTTTACCCACAGTTCTGCATTGTCACAGCATCACTGCATCCATACAGGAGAGAAGTTGTATCCCTGCACTCACTGTGGGAAAGCCTTCAACAACAGCACCTCCTGGATTCGTCACCAACATGTCCACACTGGGGAAAAGCCCTACACGTGTCCCCAGTGTGGGAAGGGCTTCAGGGGAAGCTCCCACTTGTTGAGACATCAGCGACTCCATAGGGGTGAAAGACCCTAAAGCTGCTCCCAGTGTGAGAAGAGTTTTTACCAGAGCTGCGATCTCATCTCTCACCACCAGACCCACCTCAGCCATCACCAGGAATGAAGGGGCACGGCCAAGCTTGAGAGTTTCCATGCTTGGACATCTTTTTTTCCCAGATAAGGCAAAAGGAGGAAGTGATTATCACTATGAGACACTCCTCAAGGGATGGGGCAGGATGGGACCATGTCTGTTTCTGGTTTTTGGTAGGGAACAGCCATGTGGAACATTTTAGTGGGACTTTGCAGAGGGACTTGGAAAGAAAACGTGAGCTGTGTGATTTTGAGGTGAAAAGAATTCTTTTTCACAAGGGTCTTTTTTATTTAGAGCCATAAATTTGTCTTGCATATCTGGGTGGGGGCACACTAGCCTGAGGTTCGATACCACTTGGTTGTTTTTATTAATAAGATACTCAATAAAATGTTACAAATCTAGAAAGGAGCAATCCCTCGTGGCTGGTGGGGTGCAAAGGGTTGAAGAATGCTTTGGGTTCTCTGAGGTTGGGGCCCCCTCCCCAAAGCCCCCTCTCTTTGTCCCACGCTGGGGTGGGGGTAAAGCAGCTTCCAGCACAGTGACTGGAGAGGTAGGAGATAGAGCTGATGGAGAAGAGAGAGACTGAGCTGTCCTGATGGCCATGACTCCAGCTGTTCATAGAATCTCAGAATCATAGAATTGGCTGGGTTGGAAGGGACCTCAGAGATCATGAAGTCCAACCCTTGATCCACGCCCCCCATGGTTCCCATCCCATGGCACTCAGTGCCACATCCAGTCTCTTTTTAGATATCTCCAGACACGGAGGATCCACTACTTCCCTGGGCAGCCCATTCCAATGTCTGATCACCCTCTCCCTAAAGAAATTCTTTTTAATCTCCAACCTAAACCTCCCCTGGCACAACTTGAGATCCTGCCCTCTTGTCTTGCTGAGAGTTTCCAGTGAAAAGAGACCAACACCCCCCTGGCTCCAACCTCCTTTAATGAAGTTGTAGAGAGTGATGAGGTCTCCCCTGAGCCTTCTCTTCTCCAGGCTGAACACCCCCAGCTCCCTCAGCCTCACCTCACAGGACTTGTGCTGGATCCCTTCACCAGCCCAGTTGCCTCCTTTGGTCCTGCTCCAGCACCTCAATCTCCTTCTTGAGCTGAGAGGCCCAGAACTGGACACAGGACTCAAGCTGTGGCCTCGCCTGGGCTGAGCACAGAGGCAAGTAGCTGCTTAGGGCTGGTAGATTCAAGGTTGGTAGTAAAACGGAAACCTGTAGGATGACTGTTGGTGGTGCTGTGGGTAGGGTTCCATGTGAGGGTTAAGGCCAGCCTACATTTTCAGTGGTCACTCTTTGCATTTGTTTGCCAGTCCCAGTTGTTCGGACTTTTGGAAGAGGATTCAGCAGTAGGGGCAAATGGCCTCTTAGGGCTGGTTGAATCAAGGTTGGTGGTAAAATGGAAACCCGTAGGCCGATGGTTGGTGGTGCTGTGGGTAGGGTTCCATGTGAGGGTTAAGGCCAGCCCAAGTTTTCAGTGGTCACTCTTTTCATTCTTTTGCCATTCCCAGTTGTTCGGACTTTTGGGACCCCATTCATCAATACGGGCCAATGCCCGCGTCGGGCTTTTAGATTCGAGGTTGGTGGCCAACCAGAAACCCGTAGGCTAATTTTTGGTAGTGCTGTGGGTAGGGTTCCATGTGAGGGTAAAGGCCAGCCCAAGCTTTCAGTGGTCACTCTTTGCATTTGTTTGCCAGTCCCGGTCGTTCGGACATTTGGGACCCCATTCAGCAATAGGGGAAAATGGCTGCTCAGGGCTGGCAGGTTCAAGGTTGGTGATAAAAGGGAAACCCGTAGGCCGATTTTTGGTGGTGCTGTGGGCAGGGTTCCATGTGAGGGTAAAGGCAAGCCCAAGTTTTCAGTGGTCACTCTTTGCATTTTTTTTGCCATTATCAGTTGTTCGGACTTTTAGGATGCCATTCAGCAATACAAGGAAATGGCCGCTTAGGGCTGGTAGATTTAAGGTAGGTGGTAAAAGGGAAACCCGTAGGCCGATTTTTGATGGTGCTGTGGGTAGGGTTCCATGTGAGGGTAAAGGCCAGCCCAATATTTTTTTTAGAATCATAGAATCATAGAATTGGCTGAATTGTAAGGGACCTCAGCGATCATTGAGTCCAACCCTTTTACCACCGTTGCGGTTGCTAGACCATGGCACTGAGTGCCACATCCAGTCTCTTTTTAAATATCTCCAGGGACGGAGAATCCACTATTTCCCTGGGCAGCCCATTCCAATGCTTGATCACTCTCTCCGTAAAGAAATTCTTTCTAATATCTAACTCAAACCTCCCCTGGCACAACTTGAGACCCTGCCCTCTTGTCTTGTTGAAAGTCGTCTGGCAAAAGGGACCAACGTCTACCCGGTTACAACCTCCTTTCAGGGAGTTGTAGACAGCGATGAGGTCTCCCCTGAGCCTCCTCTTCTCCAGGCTGAACAGCCCCAGCTCTCTCAGCCTCTCCTCATAAGGTCTGTGCTCGAGTCCCTTCACCAGCCTGGTTGCCCTCCTTTGGACCTGCTCCAGGACCTCAATATCCTTCCTGAACTTGGGGGCCCAGAACTGGACACAGTACTTGAGGTGTGGCCTCACCAGTGCTGAGTACAGGGGCAGAATCACTTCCTTGGACCTGCTGGCGACACTGTTCCGGATACAGGCCAGGATGCCATTGGCTTTCTTGGCCACCTGGGCACACTGCTGGCTCATGTTCAGCTTCCTGTCAATCCAGACTCCCAGGTCCCTTTCTGCCTGGCTGCTCTCCAGCCACTCTGTCCCCAGCCTGTAGCGCTGCATGGGGTTGTTGTGGCCAAAGTGCAGGACCTGGCACTTGGCCTTGTTAAACCTCATCCCGTTGGAATCAGCCCAACTCTCCAGTCTGTCCAGGTCCCTCTGCAGAGCCCTCCTGCCTTCCAGTTGATCGACACTTTCCCCCAGCTTAGTGTCGTCTGCGAATTTGCTGATGATGGACTCAATCCCCTCATCTAAATCATCAATGAAGATATTGAACAGAACCGGGCCCAATACTGATCCCTGGGGGACACCACTAGTGACCGGCCGCCAACTGGATGCAGCCCCATTCAGCACCACTCTCTGGGCCCAGCTCTCCAGCCAGTTCCTAACCCAGCACAGGGTGCTCCTGTCCAAGCCACGGGCTGATAGTTTTTTCAGGAGGATTCTGTGGGAGACGGTGTCAAAAGCTTTGCTGAAGTCCAGGTAGAACACATCCACAGCCTTCCCCTCATCCACCAGTCGGGTCACCTGATCATAAAAGGAGATCAGGTTGGTCAGGCATGACCTGCCCTTCCTAAACCCGTGCTGGCTGGGTCTGATCCCTTGCCCATCCTGCAGGTGCTGTGTGATTGCACTGAGGATGATCTGTTCCATGACCCTGCCAGGCACTGAAGTCAGGCTGACAGGCCTGTAGTTTCCTGGGTCCTCTTTCCGGCCCTTTTTGTGGATTGGCGTGACATTCGCCAACTTCCAATCATCTGGGCTGTCCCCAGTGAGCCAGGACTGTTGATAGATGATAGAGAGAGGCTTGGCAAGCTCTTCTGCCAGCTCCTTCATTACCCTTGGGTGGATCCCATCGGGTACCATAGACTTGTGGGGATCCAAGCACCACAGTAGGTCACTGACTGTGTCCTTCAGGATTACAGAGGGGCTGTTTAGATTCATGTCACTTTCCATGAGCTCCAGAAGCCATCCATCTTCAGGGTAACCTTTCTTTCTGCTGAAAACTGAGGTAAAAAAGGTGTTAAATACTTCAGCCTTTTCTTCATCTTTGACAACTATATTCCCACCCGTGTCCAGTAAAGAATGGATATTTTCCTTGCTGCTGCTTTCCTTCTTTTGCTGCTGATGTATCTGTAGAAGGACTTTTTGTTATCCTTCACAGAGGTGGCGAGATTCCATTCACATTCTGCCTTTGTCTCTCTAATTTTCTTTCGACATGACTTAACAATATTTCTAAATTTCTCCTCAGTAGTTAGCCCTTTTTTCCATAATTGGTAGGCCCTCCTCTTAACCCTAATTTCTTTCAGAGTCTCCCAGTTCAGCCTGACCGGTCTCTTCCCCGCCAGCTTGCCTTTCGGCACACTGGTACACCCTGCTCCTGTGCTTTCAAAACTTGTTCCTTGAAGTACGACCATCCCTCCTGTGCCCCTCTGTTTTCTAGGTCTGTTTCCCAGGGTATACTCTGAACAAGTTTTCTGAATAGGCCAAAAGTGCAGACTTAAAGGAGGATCTCCTCTGCTCTTTCTGTACAGCTGCAGCTTTGCTGATGACATCAAGCATCCAACAGTTGCTGCTCTCGTCTGCTATCATCCCACCCAGCAAGCACTGGAGAAGTTGGGTATCATCAAGACTCTGAGATCACAAACAAAATCAATCACATGCTGCTAACGGGTACTCTCCTGACCAGATCAAGACACCCTGGGACCTGCAGACCAGAAGGACTTTCTTGGCATAGAAGTTTGCTGTGTCTTTTGGATAAGGCAGCAGCAGAAGAGGAGGCTGAGTGTACCCCACTGCATGAGAATGAACAGTCCCAGAAGGCAGCTGAAAGCAAGCAGCACCCCAAAGCCCAGCTGGTCCTTGCTATGGGCTGCAGGTATGACTTGCAAAAAAAGGGAAATACCGATCCTCTTGCCACAAAAATAAAACCCCAGATCCAATGCTAGTGCTGTGGAATCTCAAGCCCCCACTTAAGGAACAGCAGCAATACACAGTCCTTCCAAGACATGCAGGTAGGACTGTGTCCCTCACACAGGCAGACGGATTGCTTGCCACAGTGGCCTTGTTCCACTCTGCAAGAGCAACTGGGCACATCTGTACGAGGTGGAGGATCACTGAGAGAGACCTTGGCTTCCAGGGGAAGGCTGGCAGTCAGGGAGGGAAGCAGCAAAGACAATCATGGTCTTGCTGACGGGAGCCCCCCAAGGACATGAGCTATCATGGGTGAGAGCACCACACGACCCAGAGCTTAATGTTAAACAACTTCCCTGCTTCATTATTAAATACATCAATCAGACACATTACCAGTAGAAATAGGTATGCTACAGATTTCCACTGTTTAAATGTGCACAAAACAGTTTGGTATCTAAGACTGTCAGCACCTGCACAATTACACACTCTGCTCATACTCCTCCTTCTGTGTGTAAAGGGGATTTAACCAGACACATTAAAAGGGAAAAGAGCTTTCTGCTTTTTTCCCCATTCTGTAAGAAGCATCCTTCTGGACAAAGAGAACTGGAAACAAAGCAACTTTGTTATCTTGTGTTTCTGCTCTCAGAAGATCAGATGTGATTGTTTGGAATTAACAAACATGCAAGGAACACTTAGATTCCTCACAATCACTGTTCCCACAGCAGGGAATAAAAGCTCCATCAGTCAGTAGGGCTTTGCAAATAGGACACAAACACTCATCAGGGATGGGATCATCAGAGGAGGAGGAGGATGAGGAGGATGGCTCTTTGGATAAAGAGAAAGACTTTTCCTTCTTTCCTCTGGCATATGCTTCCCTGGAAGCAGGATAGGGAAGGAAAAAGACAAAAGTTCAAGACGGGCACAAGGAAAAATTTTCCAAGCTTTGGATTGTATCAAAGGAAGTAAGAGATGGAATTTCTGGGTGAAATTTTGTACTGGAAAGCGCAGTATCTCTCAGCCCTGGAGACCATATTTCTTCTTTGAACTTAGGACACATTGCTGGCTCACGATCAACTTGGTGCCCACCAGGACCCCTCCCAGCCTGTGCTGAAGGTACAGAGAGGATCCAAGGCTGTGTCATTAGATACAGATTATTTAAACTGGCAGACTGCAGGGCATGAAGAAGCAAGAGTGGAAGGGCTGAGACAACTGAAAAGCTCTTAGACAACGTTTTCTGTCAGAAATGATAGAAATGAGGGACAGGCATCAGTGACAATGTTGACGTTCAGCAAAAAAAGCAAAACAATTCCCAAAGGGGCCACTGAGACATTTCACTTCACTGCTTGATAGGAGCTGGAAATACATCAAGAGTAAATTCACTGAAGAGATGTTTTTGTTGGTGGTGATTTTCACAGCTGAATCAGCTACTAGCTGCCTTTTCCTCCTGAAAAGAGGGAGAGAAGAGGGAAAAAATACGAATGGGTGCCTGAGGGCTCCCTGTGGCAGGGCCAACTCAAAAGGGAGCTCCACAGCTCTTCCCAGCACCCGATGGATGTGGATTCTGAGGAGCAGGTGGCAGCTGCTGGGAAAGGAGCAGAGGGGAACAGCAGCCCAGCAAGGAGCAGGAGGAAAGGGGGATGGGCTGCTGGGCTGCCTGACTTTCTATAGGGTGTGGGCAGGAGATGGAAGGGAATAGTGACCCCTCTCAGACCCCTCAGGCTCACAGACCCTCCTTCTTTCCTTCTCCAACTAGGACAGGTACCTTTGTTCCAATCAGTGGGAACCTCACCAGACCACCATCACCTCTCCAATAGGATGGACAGAGGCTCAGCAACTGCGTCTGCCAGCTCCTCAGGACCCGTGCGTGGACCCCGTGAGGTCCCATAAACTTGTGGCCCTGCAGGTTCTTTAGATGATCACAAACCTCTTCTTCTCCCCCAGTGGGGGCTCCTTGGTTGTCCCAGGCCCTGCTTTCCCCTGCTGTGGCCTCTGCAATGAGGCAATGAGCACTTCCCAGAGGAGACTGAGGCAAACAAGTCCTGGAGAACCTCAGCATTCTCAATATCCTGTGGAGCTAGGTCTGACATTTCCTTCAGGAGAGGGCCTCCATTTGCCTGGCTTCTCCTTTTATTCCCACCTAGGTACCTCTCAAAGCTTTTCTTCCTGCTCTTTCCATCCCTTTGGCCACAACAACCCCATGGGGAGCTCCAGGCTGGGCACAGAGTGGCTGGAGAGCAGCCAGACAGAGAGGGATCTGGGAGTTTGGATTGCCAGGAAGCTGAACAGGAGCCAGCAGTGTGCCCAGGTGGCCAAGAAGGCCAATGGCATCCAGGCCTGGATCAGGAACAGCGTGGCCAGCAGGTCCAGGGAAGGGATTCTGACCCTGTGCTCAGCTCTGGTGAGGCCACAGCTTGAGTCCTGTGTCCAGTTCTGGGCCCCTCAGCTCAGGAAAGAGGATTTAAGTCCTGGAGCAGGACCAAAGGAGGCAACTGGGCTGGTGAAGGGATCCAGCACATATCCTATGATGAGAGGCTGAGGGAGCTGGGGGTGTTCAGTCTGGAGAAGAGGAGGCTCAGGGGAGACCTCATCACTCTCTCCAACTCCCTGAAAGGAGGTTGGAGCCAGGGGGGGGGTTGGTCTCTTTTCCCTGGAAACTCTCAGCAAGACAAGAGGGCACAGTCTCAAGTTGTGCCAGGGGAGGTTTAGGTTCGAGATTAGAAAGAATTTCTTTAGGGAGAGGGTGATGAGACATTGGAATGGGCTGCCCAGGGAAGTAATGGATTCTCCATGTCTGGAGATATCTAAAAAGAGACTGGATGTGGCACTGAGTGCCATGAGCTGGGAACCATGGGGGGAGTGGATCAAGGCTTGGACTTGATGATCTCTGAGGTCCCTTCCAACCCAGCCAATTCTATGATTCTGAGATTCTATGAACAGCTGGAGTCATGGCCATCAGGACAGCTCAGTCTCTCTCTTCTCCATCAGCTCTATCTCCTACCTCTCCAGTCACTCTGCTGGAAGCTGCTTTACCCCCACCCCAGGGTGGGACAAAGAGAGGGGGCTTTGGGGAGGGGGCCCCAACCTCAGAGAACGCAAAGCATTCTTCAACCCTTTGCGCCCCACCAGCCACGAGGGATTGCTCCTTTCTACATTTGTAACATTTTATTGAGTATCTTATTAATAAAAACAACCAAGTGGTATCGAACCTCAGGCTAGTGTGCCCCCACCCAGATTTGCAAGACAAATTTATGGCTCTAAATAAAAAAGACCCTTGTGAAAAAGAATTCTTTTCACCTCAGAATCACACAGCTCACGTTTTCTTTCCAAGTCCCACTGCAAAGTCCCACTAAAATGTTCCACATGGCTGTTCCCTACCAAAAAACAGAAACAGACATGGTCCCATCCTGCCCCATCCCTTGAGGAGCGTCTCATAGTGATAATCACTTCCTCCTTTTGCCTTATCTGGGAAAAAAAAGATGTCCAAGCATGGAAACTCTCAAGCTTGACCTTGCCCCTTCATTCCTGGTGATGGCTGAGGTGGGTCTGGTGGTGAGAGATGAGATCGCAGCTCTGGTAAAAACTCTTCTCACACTGGGAGCAGCTTTAGGGTCTTTCACCCCTATGGAGTCGCTGATGTCTCAACAAGTGGGAGCTTCCCCTGAAGCCCTTCCCACACTGGGGACACGTGTAGGGCTTTTCCCCAGTGTGGACATGTTGGTGACGAATCCAGGAGGTGCTGTTGTTGAAGGCTTTCCCACAGTGAGTGCAGGGATACAACTTCTCTCCTGTATGGATGCGGTGATGCTGTGACAATGCAGAACTGTGGGTAAACTCCTTCCCACACTCCAAACATTTATAGGGTTTCTCTCCTGTATGAATGCGGTGATGCTCTGATAAACTGGAATTCCGGGTAAACTCCTTCCCACACTCCAGACACTTATAGGGTCTCTCTCGCGTGTGGATGCGGTGATGCTGTGATAAACTGGAACTCTGGGTAAACTCCTTCCCACACTCCAGACACTTATAGGGTTTCTCTCCTCTATGGATGCGATGATGCTCTGATAAATGGGAACTTGGGTAAACTCCTTCCCACACTCCAGACACTTATAGGGTTTCTCTCCTGTGTGGATGCGGCGATGCTGTGATAAATGGGAACTTGGGTAAACTCCTTCCCACACTCCAGACACTTATAGGGTTTCCCTCCCGTGTGGATGCGGCGATGCTTTGATAAATGGGAACTATGAGAAAACCCCTTCCCACACTCGGAACATTTAAAGGGTTTCTCACCAGTATGGATTCGTTGATGCTGGATAATATTCCATCTCCTGCTAAAACCTTTCCCGCAGTCAGGGCAGGTGTAGGACATGGTGTCTGTGTGATGGTATCACCGTTGGACCAGATCCGAGCTGTCTCTAAACTGTCTCCTGCAGTCAGGACATCTCTGGGGTCTCTCACCCCGATGGATTTTCTGATGATGGAGATTGGCCAAGAGGATCCTAAACCTTTTCCCACATTCCTGGACAATGTCAAATTATTCTCCTGGATGGATTCAATGATTTCTCAATAATGTGCTTTGACCAAAAGCTGTCTGATCTTTGGGGTACCCAGAGAGGTTTATGCCCAGATGGAGTCACCCCGTGCCTGTGAAAGAAGCCATAGTGCAGTGACAAAGTAGGGGTGGGCTTTTTGTGGGGTGAAGGCAGCCAAAACCTACATCAGTCCTCCTGTGGGTGAAACTGGAGTGTGAGGTGGAATGAGGAGGTTTCCCATAGAGGTGGACACACACTGATCATCCTTTACTTCATCTTTAAGTATTATACTGGCACCTAAAACTCAAAGGGGAACTGGCTGGGGTGCAGGGTACTGGGGTTGTGAGCCAGTCCTGGAGTGATTTGGGATCACTCATTTCAACTTACACTCCATCAGATATTTTAGTTCTCCCCTATTTCTGTCAACAACCCTTGGGGTGATTTAGGGATCCTTTCGTGCCACCAAACATCTCTGGTATGATTTATGTTCTCCACTGTGGCATCAAATCCCCACCATGACCTGGGGTTCTCCCATCACACCCACATGCAGGATGAGCTGTCATCCACTGGGATGAGTTTGGGTCCCCAGAGATGTTCTGGGAGTCCCCGACATGTTGCCTTTCGGTTAAAGGCACGACCTGGTTCTGGGGTAGCACGCGGTTGCTAAGTAGTCAGACGCCGAGATGGGATGAGCAGCCAAGAGAGTTTATTGCCACATGGCACGGGTTTAAATAGACGCGCCTTGTGCCTTGTTGCCTAACTTCCGCCGTGTCACAGCTCACACTGTATTGGATACAGGGGGAGGGGCCTCTGACTTCCCGTAACATCGCGAGATTTCCGAGCGCCAGGCCCTACCTCACCACATTTCCCCCCTCCCTATGCCCAATAGATTAAAATATAATCACAAAAATATACTTATAATGTTAGTTAAAAATCCCTAAATTACATGATTGTCATCATTTAGTGCAAATCATAAAGACACGTGAAAATTATATCCCTTATCCCTGAGTTAAAAACTTAAAGCACCACAAGTGAATGGAGGTTAGAATAAGTTAATAAGACATAAAAAATAAAATCTGAGGTAGTCTGGGGCCGAGTAGCACAATAGGAACATATACTTAGTGTAGCTGCCGATGTTCCAGGAAGAGAACGCTAACTTTCTCAAGCCGGCCTTTAACGAACGACACTAATCTATTTAGGATACAGGGTCCGAAGATTAATGCCATGACAAGTAGTGCAATATGACCTATCAAGGTTGATACCAGGGTTGTTAACCACGGAGATCGGTTAAACCATGACTCAAACCATCCCTGTTGGGCTTCCCTATCCTTTTTCCGTTGAGCCAGTCTCTCTCTCAATTTTGCCATGGAGTCTCTAACGACTCCGGTGTGATCGGCATAAAAACAACATTCCTCTTTCAAGGCGGCACAGAGGCCCCCTTGGTGTAGGAACAGGAGGTCTAGTCCCTGTCTGTTTTGCAACACGACCTCAGAAAGCGAAGAGACAGACTGCTCTAGAAAGGACATCGATTTCTCAATCTTTTCCAGGTCTTCGTCAATGGCAACTTGCAGCTGGGTCAGGCCTCGCTGCTGACTTGCCAGGGAGGCCACTCCCGTGGCTGTACCGGCAACTCCCAGGCCAAGCAGAGTTGCTAAGGTAACGGCTGTCAGCAGCTCTCTTTTTTGCAGGCTGTAGCCTGTCTGTTCCCTCTGATGATACAGATCTTCTTCTGGGTGGTACAGGACCCTGAGGGCAATCAAAATCTGAACACAGAAGTCATTAGCAAAATCGAAGTGCTTAAGGGACACGCAGGGCATTATCCCCAGTTGGTGGCAAATCCACATCCCAGGGGCGGATGGGATTGCCCACGCATGGGTCTTATCTATCGCGACGATCTTTGCACAGGCAGAGTAGTCCCGGCTTGCTAGATCAGTGTTGCCGAAACACACTCCTTTGCAGCTAACTTGGCTCAGGGTGATTCCCCTTCGAGGTGTGTCCCATTTACATTAGGCAGGGTCACTGTCAGACGAATACGTGAAGGAGGCATAAAAGGGAGGATTCACATCATAGCACAACCAACAGGAATCCGTCAGATTGGGGTTGGAGTGGTTCAGTGACTGGAAGGCAGCGTCCAACACGCCAAAAAATGGTTTACCAACCACATTTTGGGCGGTCCCAACTGGTCGTTTGGGAAGAGCTGTCTCCTTAGGCGACAGGGAGCTGGTTGCAATGGGGGCAGAGGTTGGCAAGCTGCTTTTTCTCTGCTGATTAACATTTTTAACTACAATATTGGGGCCAACCGCCGTACTGCTCTTAATTTCTTGCTTTTTAATAAAGAATAAGCCTCCCCTATCGCCTCCAGCCTCCCGGTACCTAAAACCCCATGTCTTACCGACTGTCCATCCCAGGTCATTCTCTTTGGTAACATTTAACTCGAGATATCTGCACCACCCTTTGCTTTTGAATTCTGTCCATAACCCAAAATTGGCACCCCGGTGTGGATGAGGTATGCGCTTGACGCAATTCTTAGGTCCCCATTGTACTTTCAGGTATTTGTCTGGTCCTGCCCCAGGTGCCCAATCGGAGGCTATGGTTTCACAGCCCCAAGAGGCACAATAGTATTGATCGGGGGCATTGCAATATGGCCTACCGGGGTTGGAACTGGGGCACATATAGTACTCCACATAAGTCAAACAAGGGTTCGTGGGGACCAAGACACAGGGAGTTACTTTGAAGCTAGGAGGCCCTGAGGTGACGATTGTCTGGAGGATTTTTTGGTCCTCCCATCTACCCAGCACCCATTCCCATGGTTGATGTTCATACCGACTGCTGGAAGGCATTACGAGTCCCAATAACAAGATTGCGCAAAGGCACCGTGGTCCCCCCGCACGGGGGTTGCTCCGCCTTTGTACGGAATCTGCAGGCGTGGCTGCTTGAGATGTAGACGGGGAGGTTGCAGCCACATTGTCGTCTCTTGCTACCGGGAAATACGGATTTCGAGGGCGCCCGATGACGTAGTCCTGTAGACAAAAACTAAGAATCATCATTAATTTCATCCCGAAGGTCCGGTTTAATGGATTTAAGCGGACACCACTTAACTTGACCATCTTTTTTGATCACAGCGTAACCTCGCCCCGTTAGCACTAATCTCCACCCCTTTTCCCATTCTCCCAGCTCATTTCTGACCACAATTAACGGGCCCTCCTCCATCGCTCGAGTGGCCCAGTGTTTTTGGGCGGGGCTATTCACCTCCTCGCCCCTGGGGAATTGATTTAGTGCTAGTAGGGCGGTCGCTAGCAAGCGAGCCTGGTCTCCCGAAGGAATAGCATTGGTAAGACCTTCTGATCTTGCCAAGACCTCTAATTTAGATTTCAAGGTCTGATTTGCCCGTTCGACAATGGCCTGCCCTGTGCTGTTGTATGGGATGCCATGTACCAAAGCAATGCCCCATTTTTGGGCGAAAGCTTGGACAGATTTAGATACAAAATTTGGGCCGTTGTCTGTCTTGATTCGACTAGGGACACCGAGCCACGCCATGGCCGTCAGCCAATGCTGAATGGTTGCCTTGGAATCAGTCTTAAGGTGTTGGGTGGCAACAATCATCCCACTATACGTGTCTACAGTCACTGCTAACCACGCTCGGGGTTTTAGCAGCTGGCAGAGCGTGAAATCGGTCTGCCACACCTCAGAGGCTTTAAGACCCCTGGGGTTCACACCACTAGACCACAGTGGCGCTTTTTGACAGTGGGGACATGTGGCTACCACATGTTTTGCATCAGTAGCTGAAATTCCACATCTCTTTACTAACGCTTTGGCACCAATGTGGAGAGACTCATGAAGCTGTCGGGCGTCTCTCAGTGTCCACAATCCTTTCGCAGCTGCATCCGCCTTGTCGTTTCCAGTTTGGAAAAAGCCTTTAATTGGGTTGTGGCTGTTTACATGGATGACCGAGATAGTACCCTTTCGGGAAGAGAGCGCGTCTTCCAGCATCAGAGCAGCTGTAGATGTTGACACGCAGGGCCCTGACATGGCCAAGCAAAGTCTGGCCACGAACATTGAGTCTGTCACGATATTAAGGTGTTCTGCCGGGAACAGTCCACATGCCAGCACTACAGCCGATGCTTCTAGCTGCTGAACTGAAAGGGCACGGTCAGTCATTTTAACACAGCGCCACTCTTCACCTACTTGCCACACCGCTGCTGCGGTCGAAGTCGCTGAAGAGGCATCTGTGAATACTGTTGGTCCTGGTTGAGGTCGGTCCATGACCTTCCGCGGAAGGTCGATGTCAACAACTGTCAGCATCTGGGTCCAGGGGGGTTTCGAGGCGTATCGGATTTCCCCACCAAACCCGACGAGGGCTATGGCCAGATGCTCTGACAAGGCCACTGACTGTGTTGGGATCTGCTTGCGGAAAGGTAGATATATCCTGGTAGGCTCGATGCCTAAGTGCCTCAAGGCTAATTTTCTGCCCTTCATTATAAGGTTGCCAAGGCATTCGATTCCTGGGGAGAAAGCACGTGATGGTTTTCCCATGACTACCCACTGTATCGGTCAGGCTTTTTCAGGAGGGCCTTGAGCCAGCGCTCCTACTCCCCCCTCTTTTGTAAAGTGGACATACAGGTCGAGTGGAATATTAGGATTCCACCTTGCAAGCGTGCTCGACGACATCTGTTGTTCAATGAAGTCAAGGGAATTCGTTGCTTCTGCCGTCAGGGTTTTCCGCTCCCATGGGTTCTTCCCTTTCAGGAGATCATTCAGGGGGGCCATGATTTCAGGCGGGATCAGGATGATATTACGGAGCCATTGCAGGGACCCCACCAGCTGTTGCACATCGTGGAGTGTTTTAGTATCTCTACGAATCTTCATCTGTGGAGGGCTCACGTGAGAGCTTGTGATTTCTACTCCCAGGAAGCTCACACAAGGGCCTCTTTTGATCTTCGCGCTCGCGATTTCAAACCCGTTTGCTTGTAGAGTTTCAGAAACCGTCGACACCAGCTGGTCCACCTGCTTTGCTGACGGTGCAGCGATCAAAATGTCATCCATGTATTGGATGATGGTGGCAGTCGGGTCTTTGCGTCGAGCTGGTACTAATGCTCGGTCCACTGTGATTTGGCAAATAGTGGGTGAGTTGATCATCCCTTGTGGAAGCACCTTCCGTTGGAAGCGTAGGTTTGGGAGTTGGCTGTTCGGGTACACAACAGAAAAGGCAAATCTCTCCTTATCATCCTTGTGAAGGGGTATTGAAAAGAAACAGTCCTTAATATCAAGGACGGCACAAGGTTGTCCCTCTGGTATCATGGAATTCATGGGCAGCAATGTCTGTACAGGACCCATCGGTTGGATCCTCTTATTCACCTCACGTAGGTCGTGGAGAAGGCGGAATCCTTTGCCCGTTCGCTTGGGTATGACAAATACCGGGGTGTTCCACGGGCTGGTAGAAGGTTCTATATGGTCTCGGTGCAGTTCACGGTCTATTAGTTCAAGAAGGGCATCCATTCGAGGCTTTGATAGGGGCCACTGCTCGACCCACACCGGATTGGTCGACTTCCATTTCAGCTTTATTGGTGGAAGTGGATGCACGGCAGTGGCCCTTAGGGTAAATTTGTCACCCTGGCTTTCAATAGGGAGAGAGCATCTCTTCCTAGTAGGGGTGGGACTCCTGGCAAGACGTAAGGGTATAGGATGATGGTCTTTTCCGGACCATCCTCAGTCTGAATTGTGATCGCTATCGGCTGGGCGCTCTTCAAAGCTCGGGTTAGTCCCCCAACTCCTCCCACCGTAGGGGCGCCTTGTAATGGCCAACTCGGGGGCCAGCTCATTTCAGGGAGGACGGTGACATCAGCTCCTGTGTCGACCAGGAAGGGGACCTTGATGGAGATGCTGTTGGGGGGTGTTGTAAAGAGTACACAACCCCCATACCACTGGCGGGCTGTCGCATGTTACTGCCAGGGCCACCCTGTTGGGGCTGGGGCGGATTTACTTGGGCCACCGGTTGGGCCGCCGGTTGGGCCGCCGTGCTGGCTGCCTCTTGGGTGGGCACTTGGATTGGGGGTGCCATTTGGGGCACCATCTGGGGTACCATTTGGGGCGCCATGACCCACCCAGGGTAGGTGTAGCTGAGATGCAGGTTTGGAGGTGTCTTTCCCCATCCAGGGTAGACGTAGTTGGGCCGTCCCATGTTCCAGGTGGGAGAGGATCTCGCACGGCCCGTGTGTCCTCTCCCTCCCCCGTTTCCCTGGGCATTAGCCTTGCAGTCCTTAGCTACATGGCCTCTTTTGCCGCAATTCCAGCACCCTCCCTTATGCCGGGTCTTGGGATGGGGGGGCCGCTGCTGGTGGGGCTGTCTTCTGGGGGCAGGCTGTCGCAATATGGCCCGCTTCACCACATTTGAAGCATGCCATTGCAGTGGTCAGTTGGTTAACGGTTGCCTGAACCGGGGATAGACGCTCCCTGGTCGCGACATGCTTGATCATGTCTGAGAGAGATGACCCCGTTGGCAGTGATTGCAGAATGTCTCGAGTCGCTGAGTTACACTGTTGGTGCATGCATTCAGCGAGAAGTGCGCCTTTAGCTTCTGCAGGCAGGGAGGAAGAGTCAATCGCCACTTGTAGACGATCCACGAATTGTATGAAGCTCTCGTTCTCATCTTGCTTTATTGTGTTCCATGATGAGTGCTTGGCGATGAACTTAGAAGCTGCGCGAATAGCTTCCCTGGCGGCGCGTGTGGTCGTCATTACTTCATAGGGCCGTAAGCCTTGGGCTTGTGCCTGAGGGGTAATCATGGCTGGGTCTGTGCCCATCAGTCTTTGTAGGCTGGAACCATGTAGCGGGTGGTCTTCCCCAGCCACTTGGGTCAGTTGTCTGGCACAGTTATCCTCCCATTCCTGCTTGAAGACAATCATGCCTGCCCCTTCAAGAATGAGTCTGCATGTATGTTTTATATCAAATGGGAGCACGTCATCTCCCCCGAAAAGCCCATCTATGAGGGTGGAGACCATAGCAGAGTTTATTCCCTTGTCTCCAATTGCTCGAACAATTGCCTGTACATCCTTGGGGTTAACGGGTGTGTAAACCCTGCGATCCCCTTCTCCAACCCGGACCGGAAATGCCAGTGGATTTGAGCTCCGGGCTGCACAGGCATTCTGTATTTCCCTCCATGTGGAAAGCTGTGTTATATCTGTTTTTTCCAGGTTAAGGGAGTGAGTTCCCTCCTTTTCTTGTTTTGAGTCAGTCACGGGCGACCCATCCCGTTTAGTCCCTGATCTGGATTCGAGGCTTGGCCGGTTTCTGTGCTCGTGTTTTGGGCTCCAGCTCCGTCTGTGTTCCCTGTAATCAGGTGGGCTGTGGCTCCGCCCTCTACCCGTGGGAGCAGGGGAGCCCCGGTGTCGGTCATTCCCCCTGTGGGCAGGTGGGCTGTGGCTCCGCTAGCTACCTGAGCGAGCGGGGGAACCCCGGTCCCACCCTCTCCCTCTGTGGGCAGGTGGGCTGTGGTTCCGCCCACTACCCGGGCAGGTGGGGGAGCTCGGGCTCCGCCCTCCTCCCTTGCGTGTACAGAGGCTGTGGCTCCGCCCACTACCTGGGCGGGCAGGTGGGCTTCGGTCCCGCCTGCCCCCTTTGTGGGTGGGCGGGTATGGCTCCGCCCACGTTCTGGGCGGGCCGAGGAGCTCCGGTCCCGCCTACTCCCCCTGTGGGTGGGCGGGGTGTGGCTCCGTCCACGCCCCGTACGAGCACGTGCGCTCTGGTCCCACGTGTTTTCCCTGTGGGCATTTTTTATTTCCTCATCAGGACGTTTATTTGGATTTTCATTACGGCCAATTCTTGGCCCCTCGCTCGCGCTTCTTTCCCATTTCCAATCGTCCCCGCCGCCCCCATTCCGGCCGGGCTCTTTCCCCTTTTCCGGGCATACATTTACTGGAGCCGGCGCTCCCTCCCCGCCCCCATCGGGTGCACTCGCGCCCTGCCCCTTCCCCTGCTGCTCGGTGTTGTCGTGCAGGGCGTATGGCGGTGGTCTGGCCCAAGACCCTTCCGCGGCAGTCCTGGCTTCCTCAGCCAGCCCGTCCCAGAAGGACTTCACCCGGTCTCGGTCCTCTGGTGGGGGTGCAGCAGATGGGGGGAAGCGGCAAGCAGCATGTTTGGGGAAGTACCGTCCGCCCGCTCCCTCCTCCGGCCCCCCCCCCACTTCCCTCGGTCGCCAAGCCGCCGCTCGGCGTGGGGCCGGCGCAGCCGCCGGCGGGCTGGCTGGGTACAGGGGGGCAGCAGCTCGGGCATCCCCCCGTTCCCTCCTTCAGGCAGCCACAGGCAGGAGGCATGCTGCGGGTGGGCGGCGGGCAGGATGTGTCCTGTCGTCCCGCGGGACTCAGGGACCTGGGACGGCGGGGCGAGGGCTCGCGACCGCGGGATGGGGACCCGGCCCCGCGGCAAGGCGAATCAGCGCGGCTGGGGGGGGACGCGGTGCGGCGACGCGGGGAAACGGCGCGGTCAGACGAGTCGGCGCGGAGGGGCTGGGTCTCTGCGCGTGGGCACGGGGACTCAGCACGACAGGGTGGGAGTTTGGGGGGCGTATCTCCCTCCTGAGATTCCTGAGGCTCTGCAGAGTCACTGATCTCTGGTGGGTGCAAGGTCTGCGTGGCAGCCCCGACCCCCAGCTTCGGGACTGCTAGCAAGCAGTGCCTCGCAGCTTTCCATGTCTCTTGTTCCTCCATGGACTTCTGCAGAGCCTGCCGAATCTTTCCCCACGCTTTCAAATTTTTCCCACTACCTGAAGAGATCGTCTCCTCAGCTAGCGCTGCGGTACATTCGGGCCAAAACTCTGGATGGAGGATATCTACGGGCTGCTCAATTACCCCCAATTGAATTAACCTAGGGACCGCGAGTTTAAAATCACATGGCTTACAATCAACACCCCATTGCTTATGCATTTGCGATACGACCTTAATAAGGGCTTCCATCCCTCCTTGTCGATCCGGTCTGTACTCTCGTCCTCTCAGCTCGAGTTCCGTCCACTCCGGGCTAGGACTCCAACACTCCCGTCCGCTTCCGAGTCTGGAACTTCTTTCCTTCGACCCCAACTGGGAGCAAAATCTTTTTCCGAGTGTTCCCGGGCCTGGAACTTCTTTCCCTCGACGCCATCTGGGAACCTTTCACACTACCTATGTTAACTACAATCTAACTACCGTGAGTTCCCGCGTTTCGGCACCATTTGTTGCCTTTCGGTTAAAGGCACGACCTGGTTCTGGGGTAGCACGCGGTTGCTAAGTAGTCAGACGCCGAGATGGGATGAGCAGCCAAGAGAGTTTATTGCCACATGGCACGGGTTTAAATAGACGCGCCTTGTGCCTTGTTGCCTAACTTCCGCCGTGTCACAGCTCACACTGTATTGGATACAGGGGGAGGGGCCTCTGACTTCCCGTAACATCGCGAGATCTTCCGAGCGCCAGGCCCTACCTCACCACACCGACAGTGGCTTCTGAGGCCCGGGATTATTAAGCCCCTTAAAGTATTCAGGACTTGCAATCGTTACCCCTGGCTCCAGGGGGATTTCAGGGTGCCCTGTTGCAGCCCCCAAACCGTTGGGATGACTTGGGGATCCCCTATCACAGCCCTGCAAACCAGAAGGAGTTGGAAATCCCCGGGTGAGGTGGGGGAGAACCAATCACAGCTCCTCCACCCTCCTGAAAAAGGTGGGGGGTCAGCAATCCCACCACCCTCACCCCGGGGATAAGTTTAGTTCCCCCCTCTCACCCATCCCCCTCCCTCCTCCATCTTGTGCTGCTCTCCCCCAGTTTGGGCAGTACTGGGATAACCACCCCCCTCCCATCACCTCCCGGTACCTGCAGGGGGGGCACAGCCCAGGCCGGTGGGCAGGGGGGGGCGATGCTCTGGCGGTCACCAGTTGGGGGGTCCCGGCTGCGGGGCGGGGGGTGTGGGTGCAGCCCCGGGGCGGCAGAGAGAAACCTCCCGGGAGCTGCAGCGCGATCGCGGGAAGCGGCGGGGGGAGGAAGAAAAGGTGGGGAGGGGCCTCGGGGGGGAGGGACCCGACCTGGGGGTGAGGTTGGGAGCTGGCAGGGGAGGAGACACCAGGGTTGTGTCCTGGGGGGGTTGGGGACATCAGGCTTGTGGCTGTTAATTCACTGCTTTCAGGTGTAAACTCAGGGGGACAGTGACCAACCCAGGTCAGGGTTTCTGCCCTGAAGGTTCTTCCTATTTCATTTCCATTTCACACTCAGCTTCATGGAACAGAATTCACTTTAAAATATTTTTTTCTCCTCTTCAGAGCACCTCGAATTTTGGGAAGCTGCAGACTCCAACTAAACAAGTGCCCACAAAGGGGCTGAAAGTGCCTTTTGTCCCAGCCCACAGGGGGATTATAAAGACAGCAAACAGTGTTGGCACAAGTGCTGGACACTGAGGCACCGTCACTGCTTGCCAGGAGGACTTTGGATTCCTGATGGCACTGTGACCCTCATCATCTCGTCAACTTCCCACCCACCACATCACCCACCTCTTCAATCCAGACATCCCCAGTCTGGCTACAACAGGACAATGGCAGAGCATGGCAAAGGGCTTGCTAAAGGCCAGGTGCACCCCATGCCTTTCTGTGCCCTGCCCACTCTGCTTCAGCAATCCCCTCTTTGTCTTTCACCTGCAGAACACAGCACTACTCACAGAATACCTCACAGAATACCTGAATACCAACCCTTTGAAATTTCCAAAGGCAAGGGTCTCATTTCCTTGCAGAGGAGCCCTCTGGATTTCCTCGCACTGGAGTTAGAATTATCTCCCTTGGAGACCTGGGTTCTTCAAGGGGTGGACTTGATCTCAGAGGTCCCTTCCAACCCAGACGATTCTATGATTCTATGATAAAATTAGTCAAAATCTGAAGTGGGCTGGAGAGAATTAGCTAAAGTCATGTTGAGCCCCAAAATCTATCACAGTTTAATGCTGGGCCGGCAATTAATCAAATTACAGATGCTCTCTATTAATCCCCCCTCCCCTCCCAGATAAAGAAAGGAGAGAGGATAACGGAGAGAGACTGATGGGTTGGGAACCAAACTGCACAGCTTGAAATGAAACTGTAATGAAAGAAAGGAAAAATTTCTAAATCTACACAAATAGACAGGAAAATTGATACCACGGTCCTGCCCCCCTCTCCCCCAAGAACTCTCACGTCACCACCGAGGCTGCAGGGTGGCCCTGGGAAAGTCCAGCCTGGACTCCTGGACTCAGCAGTGCTCGGGAGCTGGAGGAAAGAACACAGAGATTCAGGCTGGCACAGCTCAGGAACTCCCAGGATGCTGAAGCAAACAGAGAGAGGAGAAGGGAAGGGAGCATCACAAAGCCCTGGTGGTGGCTGTGGAGATGGCCCAGGCCCGGAACTGGATGGGACTCTGTCACAGAATCATGGAATCATGGAATGGGTTGGGTTGGAAGGGTTAAAGATCATATGGTTCCAACACATTCCATTATTCCATGATTCCATTCAATTGAAGCCAACCCGGCCCCTGTCCCCATGGAACTCACTTCTTCATCCTCATGCCAGTATTGCCATGTCAGGCCCTGTGAGCCATGGGAGGTCCCCCCACTGCTGGTGGGTGAGTGTGTGGGCACTGGGGGCCTGGGCTGCCCACCCCAGGAGGCAGCAGCCAGGGACCCAGCCCTGTCACAGCATCCCTGGGCAGGGACCCTCCCTGCCCCCCCTGCCAGCGCATCCCTCTCTCCGGCGTCCCGGGGCCCCCTCCCTCCCCGTGCTGCCGTCCCTCATCACACCCTCATCACACCCAAGGCTGAGGGGGGTCAGAGGCAGCAGCACAGCCCTCAGGGCAGGGGAGACCTTGGCTGGGCAGCGGGATGCCCAAGAACACTGCTCCAGCTCTCTGTCCTTGGGGATGCTCCAAAGACCCCTGGGTGGCCCAACTGGAGCCAGGACTTGGACCCAACACCACTTATAGGTCCCTGAGTCAGCTTGTGGTTCTGGGATGGGCATAGCCCTTCCCACCACAGAGCCTGGGACCTCTGGGTGCTGACTGGGGAGGGGGTGCCAGGGGGAAGGCTCCCGGGCTCTGCCAGCCCCTCGGGCTCCTGCTGAGCAAAGGAGACTGCCCCATCCTGACGTGTCGCACCCGGCTCTGCTCCCCAGGAGCTGCTGGAGGAGAAGCCCATTGGCCTGGACACCACAGTGAAGCCATCACCTCCATGGGCTACCTGCCCCAGCCCCCAGTTTGGTCCCCCTGGTGCCCAGTGGCCCCAGCAGCACAGGGCCCAGGAGGGGGCATCCCCAATTCCTTGATCCAAGAAGGAGGCAGACACTGGGCCAGGGGGTCCCACTGGGTGTTCCCTCCAGAGATGACTGTCAATGCCATGGCCATTGAGATGTCCCCCACGGCATGGGGATCAGCCCAGATCTCCAAGTCTGGGGTCTGTCTCCTCCTTGCCTGCTCTGAAGAGCATCTCTCTGTCCCTGCAGCAGAGAGGGGCAGCCTCCTGCAGGCCTTCTTCTCCAGCATCTTCTGTGTGAACACCCAGGGCCCCGAGGCTGTCCTCTGCTCCAAGGGATTCCATGGGTTTGTCCAGCTTTGAGGACAACTCTTCCCTTTCCCTTTCAGGGAAAGAAGGGTGAATAGAGAGCACCTGTCATTCCTTTAAGTGCTGGCCCAGCCTTAAACCGTGACAGGGATGAACCACAGGGAGCTCCCCAGGACTGAGACCCCTTCCTGGGCACACTCACAGCTGCCCCCATGCCCGAGGCTTCCAGGGCTGTCCCCAAGCCTCTGATCCTCAATGTCCACACTGGAAACCATGCTGCAGAGCTGGGACACAGCACTGCTGACTGTTCCACCCTGGTTCTGCAGAACTTCTCCCAGCTCTGGCCTCAGTACAGGGAACTAAGCCCCCAACCCTGCCCAGCTCCTGGTGCAAGGAGGGGGACAGAGAACATCCCTCCTTCCTGGCCAGCCCCCTGCCCCCCGACTGCTGCCAGAGCCCCTTGTCTTCCCTCTTCAGTGCCCCCCACCCCAGCACCCTGACCCCCTCCCAGATGGACTCTGCCTCACTAGCAAGGGGACCCCAGCCCCAGGGCTTTCCCCCTCTGCCTTTACCTCTGGCCAGAGCCAAGAGCCCCCACCACAGGTCCCCAGGGAGGTGGACACCCCTTGGGAAAGCCTTGGGGGATGTTTCTGGGGGCAGTGAGTGGCTGGCAACAGAGGCAGCAGCAGCAGTGGGATGCAGTGACCCGTGCCCCATCCCAGGCACATCAGCACCTCCCAGCTCCTGCTGCCCTTCACCACGTCCCATCCAGAAGATGGCTCTGCCAGCGACTTTTCTGCCCGGGGCTCTCCCTCTCAGCATCCCAGTTTTCCTCCTCCCCAGGAAGGTCTTCCCGGCTGCCTGACCCAGGGCTGCTGCAGCTCCAGCCCTGTGGGGAAGCCTCGCAGTCCTGGCAGCCTCTGGAAGTTGAACATTCCTGAGAAATGCTCTGGGTAAGAAATGCCTTTGGCTCCTCCTGGTCTGGGGGGGCAGTGTGAGCGAGGGGACCCCCAATGGATGAGTGGGGATGATGGGGACTCACCCTGCTCTGGAGCAGGGCCCAGGCAAAGGCTCCCAGCCAGCTCCAGTTCCCCATGGGACCCTGACCCCCATTTTCTGTCTCCTCCCCAGCAGACCCTGGCTCTGCATCCCAGTCTCATGTCACAGCTGAGATGTGCTGGGTGATGCTTGAGGTGACAAAGCTCCTCCCTCCTTCGTCCCACAGATGTTCATGAAATAGCTCCAGCCCCCCCATCGAGTAGACATCATCCTCATGGCCATCAAGAACATGAAAGGCCCAGGGCAGTACAGCAGGAGCTGTCTACCTACATGGTAGACATCCTTGTGAGCCAACCTGTCTTCCATACACAGCATGTGAGTAGCCCGTGGGGGGCAGAGCTGATGCTCCAGCCCACTGGGGACGTCTCCTCCCCTGGCTCCATGCCTGGCCAGCACTGGGATCATCTCAAGCCAGTGGACTGCAAGGGGAATGGAAGCAGCTCCCTGTGGCAGCTGGGGAAATGGTTGTGCTCTCCCTGCTGCACCAAGGGCCTGATGCAAAGGGCTGTGGGGAGGAGGAGCAGCAGCAGGGTCTATGGGTCTGTGGGTCAACCCAATGGCCAATCCTCTGTCTTGTTGGGCAACAATTGGGTCTGTTGGTCAATGAAAGGGTCTGTGGGTCAATCTATGGGTCCGTGGATCTACCCCAGGCTCAACCCAAGGTTCTGTTGGTCAACGAATGGGTCCGTGGGTCAATGAAGTGGGGCTGTGGGTCAATCTATGGGTCCAAAGGGCCAACCCATGGGTCCGTGGGTCAACGTTTGGTCACTTTATTGGTCTATAGGTCAATCTATGGGTCCGAGGGTCAAGCCAAGGGTCAACCCATGGTTCTGTTGGCCACCGATTGGGTTCATGGGTTAACCTATGGGTCTAAAGGGTCAACCCATGGGTCTGTTGGTCAACGAATGGATCCGTGTGTCAACCTTTGGTCACTTGATTGGTCCATGGGTCAATCTATGGGTCGTGGGTCAAGCCAAGGGTCAACCCATGGTTCGGCTGGTCAACAAATGACTCTGGTGGTCAATCTATGGGCCCAAAGGGCCAACCCATGGGTCTGTGGGTCAACGATTGGATCTGTGTGTCAATGTTTGGTCACTTTATTTGTCCGTGGGTCAACCCAATGGCCAAGCTCCAGTTCCGTTGGCCAACGATTGGCTCCGTTGGTCAACGAATGGATCCGTGGGTCAACTTGGTCACTTGATTGGTCCATGGGTCAATCTATGGGTCTGTGGGTCAAGCCAAAGACCCAACAATTGGGTCTTTTGGTCAATGAATGGGTCTGTGGGTCAATCTATGGGTCCGTGGGTCAACCCAATGGCCAACCCTCAGTCTTGTTGGCCAACGATTGGGTCTGTTGGTCAATGAAATGGGGCTGTGGGTCAATCTATGGGTCCAAAGGGCCAACCCATGGGTCCGTGGGTCAACGAGTGGATCCGTGTGTCACTTTGGTCACTGTATTGGTCCGTGGGTCAATCTATGGGTCTGTGGGTCGACTCAAGGGTCAACCCATGGTTCTGTTGGTCAACAAATGGATCCATGGGTCAACCATTGGTCACTTTATTGGTCCGTGGGTCAATCTATGGGTCCGTGGGTCAACCCAAGGGTCAACCCATGGTTCTGTTGGTCAACAAATGGCTCTGGGGGTCAATCTATGGGTCCGTGGATCAACCCGAGGCTCAACCCAAGGTTCTGTTGGTCAAAGAATGGGTCCGTGGGTCAAGGAATGGGGCTGTGGGTCAACCTATGGGTCCAAAGGGCCAACCCATGGGTCCGTGGGTCAACCTTTGGTCACTTTATTGGTCCGTGGGTCAATCTATGGGTCCGTGGGTCAACCCAATGGCCAAGCTCCAGTTCCGTTGGTCAACGAATGGATCCGTGGGTCAACTCTTGGTCACTTGATTGGTCCTTGGGTCAATCTATGGGTCCGTGGGTCAAGCCAAGGGTCAATGGCCAAGCCCAGGTTCCACTGGTCAATGATTGGGTCTGTTGGTCAATGAATGGGTCTGTGGGTCAATCTGTGGGTCCAAAGGGCCAACACATGGGTCTGTTGGTCAACGAATGGATCCGTGTGTCAACCTTTGGTCACTTGATTGGTCCGTGGGTCAATCTATGGGTCGTGGGTCAAGCCAAGGGTCAACCCATGGTTCTGCTGGTCAACAAATGGCTCTGTGGGTCAATCTATGGGTCCGTGGATCAACCCGAGGCTCAACCCAAGGTTCTGTTGGTCAATGAATGGGTCCGTGGGTCAAGGAATGGGTCTGTGGGTCAATCTATGGGTCCAAAGGGCCAACCCATGGGTCCATGGGTCAACGAATGGATCCGTGGGTCAACCTTTGGTCACTTTATTGGTCCGTGGGTCAATCTATGGGTCAATGGCCAAACCCAGGTTCCACTGGCCAACGATTGGGTCTGTTGGCCAATGAATGGGTCTGTGGGTCAATCCATGGGTCCGTGTGTCAACCTTTGGTCACTTTATTGGTCCATGGGTCAATCTATGGGTCTGAGGGTCAAGCCAAGGGTCAACCCATGGTTCTGTTGGCCACCGATTGGGTCCATGGGTTAACCTATGAGTCTAAAGGGTCAACCCATGGTTCTGCTGGTCAACGAATGGATCCGTGTGTCAAACTTTGGTCACTTGATTGGTCCATGGGTCAATCTATGGGTCCGTGGGTCAAGCCAAGGGTCAACCCAAGGTTCTGCTGGTCAACAATTGGGTCTTTTGGTCAATGAATGGGTCTGTGGGTCAATCTATGGGTCCATGGATCAACCCGAGGGTCAACCCAAGGTTCTGTTGGTCAAAGAATGGGTTCGTGGGTCAAGGAATGGGTCTGTGGGTCAATCTATGGGTCCAAAGTGTCAACCCATGGGTCTGTGTGTCAACCTTTGGTCACTTTACTGGTCCATGGGTCAATCTATGGGTCTGTGGGTCATCCCAATGGCCAACCCTCAGTCTTGTTGGCCAACCATTGGGTCTGTTGGTCAATGAATGGGTCTGTGGGTCAATCTATGGGTCCAAAGTGTCAACCCATGGGTTCGTGGGTCAACCTTTGGTCACTTTATTGGTCCGTGGGTCAATCTATGGGTCTGTGGGTCAAGCCAAGGGTCAACCCATGGTTCTGTTGGCCACCGATTGGGTCCATGGGTTAACCTATGGGTCTAAAGGGTCAACCCATTGGTCCGTGGGTCAACGAATGGATCCATGGGTCAACTTTTGGTCACTTTATTGGTCCATGGGTCAATCTATGGGTCTGTGGGTCAACCCAAGGGTCTACCCATGGTTCTGCTGGTCAACAATTGGGTCTTTTGGTCAATGAATGGGTCTGTGGGTCAAGATATGGGTCCATGGGTCAACCCAATGGCCAACCCTCAGTCTTGTTGGCCAACGATTGGGTCTGTTGGTCAATGAAATGGGGCTGTGGGTCAATCTATGGGTCCAAAGGGCCAACCCATGGGTCCGTGGGTCAACGATTGGATCTGTGTGTCAACTTTTGGTCTTTTTATTTGTCCATGGGTCAATCTATGGGTCTGAGGGTCAAGCCAAGGGTCAACCCATGGTTCTGTAGGTCAACAAATGGCTCTGGGGGTCAATCTATGGGTCCGTGGGTCAAGCCAATGGCCAAGCTCCAGTTCCGTTGGCCAACGATTGGGTCTCTTGGTCAATGAATGGGTCTGTGGGTCAATCTATGGGTCCGTGGGTCAACTCGGGGGTCAACCCAAGGTTCTGTTGGTCAACGAATGGGTCCGTGGGACAAGGAATAGGTCTGTGGGTCAATCTATGGGTCCAAAGGGCCAACCCATGGGTCCGTGGGTCAACGAGTGGATCCGTGTGTCACTTTGGTCACTGTATTGGTCCGTGGGTCAATCTATGGGTCTGTGGGTCAAGCCAAGGGTCAACCCATGGTTCTGTTGGTCAACAAATGGCTCTGGGGGTCAATCTATGGGTCCGTGGATCAACCCGAGGCTCAACCCAAGGTTCTGTTGGTCAAAGAATGGGTCCGTGGGTCAAGGAATGGGGCTGTGGGTCAACCTATGGGTCCAAAGGGCCACCCCATGGGTCCGTGGGTCAACGAATGGATCCGTGGGTCAACCTTTGGTCACTTTATTGGTCCGTGGGTCAATCTATGGGTCCGTGGGTCAACCCAATGGCCAAGCTCCAGTTCCGTTGGTCAACGAATGGATCCGTGGGTCAACTCTTGGTCACTTGATTGGTCCTTGGGTCAATCTATGGGTCCGTGGGTCAAGCCAAGGGTCAATGGCCAAGCCCAGGTTCCACTGGTCAATGATTGGGTCTGTTGGTCAATGAATGGGTCTGTGGGTCAATCTGTGGGTCCAAAGGGCCAACCCATGGGTCTGTTGGTCAACGAATGGATCCGTGTGTCAACCTTTGGTCACTTGATTGGTCCGTGGGTCAATCTATGGGTCCGTGGATCAACCCGAGGGTCAACCCAAGGTTCTGTTGGTCAATGAATGGGTCCGTGGGTCAAGGAATGGGTCTGTGGGTCAATCTATGGGTCCAAAGGGCCAACCCATGGGTCCATGGGTCAACGAATGGATCCGTGGGTCAACCTTTGGTCACTTTATTGGTCCGTGGGTCAATCTATGGGTCAATGGCCAAACCCAGGTTCCACTGGCCAACGATTGGGTCTGTTGGCCAATGAATGGGTCTGTGGGTCAATCCATGGGTCCGTGTGTCAACCTTTGGTCACTTTATTGGTCCATGGGTCAATCTATGGGTCTGAGGGTCAAGCCAAGGGTCAACCCATGGTTCTGTTGGCCACCGATTGGGTCCATGGGTTAACCTATGGGTCTAAAGGGTCAACCCATGGTTCTGTTGGCCAACGATTGGGTCTGTTGGTCAATGAATGGGTCTGTGGGTCAACCCGAGGGTCAACCCAAGGTTCTGTTGGTCAACGAATGGGTCCGTGGGTCAAGGAATGGGGCTGTGGGTCAATCTATGGGTCCAAAGTGTCAACCCATGGGTCCGTGGGTCAACGAATGGATCCGTGGGTCAACCTTTGGTCACTTTATTGGTCCATGGGTCAATCTATGGGTCTGTGGGTCAAGCCAAGGGTAACCCTCAGTCTTGTTGGCCAACGATTGGGTCTGTTGGTCAATGAAATGGGTCTGTGGGTCAATCTATGGGTCCAAAGTGTAAACCCATGGGTCCATGGGTCAACGAATGGATCCGTGGGTCAACTTTAGGTCACTTGATTGGTCCATGGGTCAATCTATGGGTCTGTGGATCAAGCCAAGGGTCAACCCATGGTTCTGTTGGCCACCGATTGGGTCCATGGGTTAACCTATGGGTCTAAGGGGTCAACCCATGGTTCTGTTGGTCAACAAATGGCTCTGGGGGTCAATCTATGGGTCCGTGGGTCAAGCCAATGGCCAAGCTCCAGTTCCGTTGGCCAACGATTGGGTCTTTTGGTCAATGAATGGGTCTGTGGGTCAAGATATGGGTCCGTGGATCAACCCGAGGGTCAACCCAAGGTTCTGTTGGTCAACGAATGGGTTCGTGGGTCAAGGAATGGGTCTGTGGGTCAATCCATGGGTCCAAAGGGCCAACCTATGGGTCCATGGGTCAACGAATGGATCCGTGGGTCAACTTTTGGTCACTTGATTGGTCCGTGGGTCAACCCAATGGCCAACCCTCAGTCTTGTTGGCCAACGATTGGGTCTGTTGGTCAATGAATGGATCCGTGGGTCAACATTTGGTCACGTGATTGGTCAATCTATGGGTCCATGGGTCAATCTATGGGTCAATGGCCAAGCCCAGGTTCCACTGGCCAACGATTGGGTCTGTTGGTCAATGAATGGGTCTGTGGGTCAAGATATGGGTCCGTGGATCAACCTGAGGGTCAACCCAAGGTTCTGTTGGTCAACGAATGGGTTCGTGGGTCAAGGAATGGGTCTGTGGGTCAATCCATGGGTCCGTGGATCAACCTTTGGTCACTTTATTGGTCCATGGGTCAATCTATGGGTCTGTGGGTCGACTCGAGGGTTAACTCGTGGTTCTCTTGGTCACCAAATGGCTCTGGGGGTCAATCTATGGGTCCGTGGGTCAACCCAATGGCCAAGCTCCAGTTCCGTTGGCCAACGATTGGTTCCGTTGGTCAACGAATGGATCCGTGGGTCAACTTTTGGTCACTTGATTGGTCCGTGGGTCAATGATGGGTCCGTGGGTCAACCCAATGGCCAAGCCCAGGTTCTGCTGGCCAACGATTGGGTCTTTCGGTCAATGAATGGGTCTGTGGGTCAATCTATGGGTCCGTGGGTCAACCCAATGGCCAACCCTCAGTCTTGTTGGCCAACGATTGGGTCTGTTGGTCAATGAAATGGGGCTGTGGGTCAATCTATGGGTCCAAAGTGTCAACCCATGGGTCCATGGGTCAACGATTGGATCTGTGTGTCAACCTTTGGTCACTTTATTGGTCCATGGGTCAATCTATGGGTCCGTGGGTCAACCCAAGGGTCAACCCATTGTTCTGTTGGTCAACAAATGGCTCTGGGGGTCAATCTATGGGTCTGTGGGTCAACCCAATGGCCAACCCTCAGTCTTGTTGGCCATCGATTGGGTCTGTTGGTCAATGAATGGGTCTGTGGGTCAAGATATGGGTCTGTGGGTCAACCCGAGGGTCAACCCAAGGTTCTGTTGGTCAACGAAATGGATCTGTTGGTCAAGGAATGGGTCTGTGGGTCAATCTATGGGTCCATGGATCAACCCGAGGGTCAACCCAAGGTTCTGTTGGTCAACGAATGGGTCCGTGGGTCAAGGAATGGGTCTGTGGGTCAATCTATGGGTCCAAAGGGCCAACCCATGGGTCCGTGGGTCAACGAATGGATCTGTGTGTCAACTTTAGGTCACTTGATTGGTCCATGGGTCAATCTATGGGTCTGTGGATCAAGCCAAGGGTCAACCCATGGTTCTGTTGGCCACCAATTGGGTCCATGGGTTAACCTATGGGTCTAAGGGGTCAACCCATGGTTCTGTTGGTCAACAAATGGCTCTGGGGGTCAATCTATGGGTCCGTGGGTCAAGCCAATGGCCAAGCTCCAGTTCCGTTGGCCAACGATTGGGTCTTTTGGTCAATGAATGGGTCTGTGGGTCAAGGAATGGGTCTGTGGGTCAATCTATGGGTCCGTGGATCTACCCGGGGGTCAACCCGAGGTTCTGTTGGTCAACGAATGGGTCCGTGGGTCAATGAAATGGGGCTGTAGGTCAATCTATGGGTCCAAAGGGCCAACCCATGGGTCCGTGGGTCAATGATTGGATCCGTGGGTCAACCTTTGGTCACTTTATTGGTCCATGGGTCAATCTATGGGTCTGTGAGTCGACTAAAGGGTCAACCCATGGTTCTCTTGGTCACCAAATGGCTCTGGGGGTCAATCTATGGGTCCGTGGGTCAAACCAATGGCCAAGCCCAGGTTCTGCTGGCCAACGATTGGGTCTTTTGGTCAATGAATGGGTCTGTGGGTCAATCTATGGGTCTGTGGGTCAACCCAATGGCCAACCCTCAGTCTTGTTGGCCAACGATTGGGTCTGTTGGTCAATGAAATGGGGCTGTGGGTCAATCTATGGGTCCAAAGTGTAAACCCATGGGTCTGTGGGTCAACGAATGGATCCATGGGTCAACTTTTCGTCACTTTATTGATCCGTGGGTCAATCTATGGGTCCGTGGGTCAACCCGAGGGTCAACCCTCAGTGTTGTTGGCCAACGATTGGGTCTGTTGGTCAATGAATGGGTCTGTGGGTCAAGATATGGGTCCAAAGTGTCAACCCATGGGTCCATGGGTCAATGATTGGATCTGTGTGTCAACCTTCGGTCACTTTATTGGTCCATGGGCCAATCTATGGGTCCGTGGGTCAAGCCAAGGGTCAACCCATGGTTCTGTTGGCCACCGATTGGGTCCATGGGTTAACCTATGGGTCTAAGGGGTCAACCCATGGTTCTGTTGGTCAACAAATGGCTCTGGGGGTCAATCTATGGGTCCGTGGGTCAACCCAATGGCCAAGCTCCAGTTCCGTTGGCCAACGATTGGCTCCGTTGGTCAACAAATGGATCCGTGGGTCAACTTTTGGTCACTTGATTGGTCCATGGGTCAATCTATGGGTCTGTGGGTCAAGCCAATCGTCAACCCATGGTTCTGTAGGTCAACAAATGGCTCTGGGGTCAATCTATGGGTCCGTGGGTCAAGCCAAGGGTCAACCCATGGTTCTGTTGGCCAACGATTGGGTCTGTTGGTCAATGAATGGGTCTGTGGGTCAATCTATGGGTCCGTGGGTCAACTCGGGGGTCAACCCAAGGTTCTGTTGGTCAACGAATGGGTCCGTGGGTCAAGGAATGGGGCTGTGGGTCAATCTATGGGTCCAAAGTGTCAACCCATGGGTCCATGGGTCAACGATTGGATCTGTGTGTCAACCTTTGGTCACTTTATTGGTCCATGGGTCAATCTATGGGTCTGTGGCTCAACCCAATGGCCAACCCTCAGTCTTGTTGGCCAACGATTGGGTCTGTTGGTCACTGAATGGGTCTGTGGGTCAATCTATGGGTCCAAAGGGCCAACCCATGGGTCCGTGGGTCAACGAATGGATCCGTGGGTCAACTTTTGGTCACTTGATTGGTCCGTGGGTCAATCTATGGGTAAATGGCCAAGCCCAGGTTCCACTGGCCAACAATTGGGCCTTTTGGTCAATGAAATGGGGCTGTGGGTCAATCTATGGGTCCAAAGTGTCAACCCATGGGTCCAATGGTCAACGATTGGATCCGTGTGTCAACCTTTGGTCACTTTATTGGTCCGTGGGTCAATCTATGGGTCTGTGGATCAAGCCAAGGGTCAACCCATGGTTCTGTTGGTCAACAAATGGCTCTGGGGGTCAATCTATGGGTCCGTGGGTCAACCCAATGGCCAACCCTCAGTTCCGTTGGCCAACGATTGGCTCCGTTGGTCAACGAATGGATCCGTGGGTCAACTTTTGGTCACTTGATTGGTCCATGGGTGAATCTATGGGTCAATGGCCAAGCCCAGGTTCCGCTGGCCAACAATTGGGTCTTTTGGTCAATGAATGGGTCTGTGGGTCAAGATATGGGTCCGTGGGTCAACCCAATGGCCAACCCTCAGTCTTGTTGGCCAACGATTGGGTCTGTTGGTCAATGAATGGGTCTGTGGGTCAAGATATGGGTCCGTGGGTCAACTCGGGGGTCAACCCAAGGTTCTGTTGGTCAACGAATGGGTCCGTGGGTCAAGGAATGGGTCTGTGGGTCAATCTATGGGTCCAAAGTGTAAACCCATGGGTCCATGGGTCAACGAATGGATCCGTGGGTCAACTTTAGGTCACTTGATTGGTCCATGGGTCAATCTATGGGTCTGTGGATCAAGCCAAGGGTCAACCCATGGTTCTGTTGGCCACCAATTGGGTCCATGGGTTAACCTATGGGTCTAAGGGGTCAACCCATGGTTCTGTTGGTCAACAAATGGCTCTGGGGGTCAATCTATGGGTCCGTGGGTCAACCCAATGGCCAAGCTCCAGTTCCGTTGGCCAACGATTGGGTCTTTTGGTCAATGAATGGGTCTGTGGGTCAAGGAATGGGTCTGTGGGTCAAGATATGGGTCCGTGGGTCAACCCAATGGCCAACCCTCAGTCTTGTTGGCCAACGATTGGGTCTGTTGGTCAATGAAATGGGGCTGTGGGTCAAGATATAGGTCCGTGGATCAACCTGAGGGTCAACCCAAGGTTCTGTTGGTCAACGAATGGGTTCGTTGGTCAAGGAATGGGTCTGTGGGTCAATCCATGGGTCCGTGGATCAACCTTTGGTCACTTTATTGGTCCATGGGTCAATCTATGGGTCTGTGGGTCGACTCGAGGGTTAACTCGTGGTTCTCTTGGTCACCAAATGGCTCTGGGGGTCAATCTATGGGTCCGTGGGTCAACCCAATGGCCAAGCTCCAGTTCCGTTGGCCAACGATTGGTTCCGTTGGTCAACGAATGGATCCGTGGGTCAACTTTTGGTCACTTGATTGGTCCGTGGGTCAATGATGGGTCCGTGGGTCAACCCAATGGCCAAGCCCAGGTTCTGCTGGCCAACGATTGGGTCTTTCGGTCAATGAATGGGTCTGTGGGTCAATCTATGGGTCCGTGGGTCAACCCAATGGCCAACCCTCAGTCTTGTTGGCCAACGATTGGGTCTGTTGGTCAATGAAATGGGGCTGTGGGTCAATCTATGGGTCCAAAGTGTCAGCCCATGGGTCCGTGGGTCAACGAATGGATCCATGGGTCAACTTTTCGTCACTTTATTGATCCATGGGTCAATCTATGGGTCTGTGGGTCAACCCGAGGGTCAACCAAGGTTCTGTTGGTCAACGAATGGGTTCGTGGGTCAAGGAATGGGTCTGTGGGTCAATCTATGGGTCCAAAGTGTCAACCCATGGGTCCGTGGGTCAACCTTTGGTCACTTGATTGGCCCATGGGTCAATCTATGGGTCTGTGGGTCGACTCAAGGGTCAACCCATGGTTCTGATGCCCAACAATTGGGTCCATGGGTTAACCTATGGGTCTAAAGGGTCAACCCATGGTTCTGTTGGTCAACGAATGGATCCGTGGGTCAATGAAATGGGTCTGTGGGTCAATCTATGGGTCCAAAGTGTCAACCCATGGGTCCGTGGGTCAACAATTGGATCTGTGTGTCAACCTTTGGTCACTTGATTGGTCCGTGGGTCAATCTATGGGTCAAAGGCCAAGCCCAGGTTCCACTGGCCAACAATTGGGTCTGTTGGTCAATGAAATGGGTCTGTGGGTCAATCTATGGGTCCAAAGTGTCAACCCATGGGTTCGTGGGTCAACCTTTGGTCACTTTATTGGTCCATGGGTCAATCTATGGGTCTGCGGGTCAAGCCAAGGGTCAACCCATGGTTCTGTTGGTCAACAAATGGCTCTGGGGGTCAATCTATGGGTCCGTGGGTCAACCCAATGGCCAAGCTCCAGTTCCGTTGGCCAACGATTGGCTCCGTTGGTCAACAAATGGATCCGTGGGTCAACTTTTGGTCACTTGATTGGTCCGTGGGTCAATCTATGGGTCTGAGGGTCAAGCCAAGGGTCAACCCATGGTTCTGTTGGCCACCGATTGGGTCCATGGGTTAATCTATGGGTCTAAAGGTTCTGTTGGTCAACGAATGGATCTGTGGGTCAACTTTTGGTCACTTTATTGGTCCGTGGGTCAATCTATGGGTCTGTGGGTCATCCCAATGGCCAACCCTCAGTCTTGTTGGCCAACCATTGGGTCTGTTGGTCAATGAAATGGGGGTGTGGGTCAATCTATGGGTCCAAAGTGTCAACCCATGGGTCCGTGGGTCAACCTTTGGTCACTTTATTGGTCTGTGGGTCAATCTATGGGTCCGTGGGTCAAGCCAAGGGTCAACCCATGGTTCTGTTGGCCAACGACTGGGTCTGTTGGTCAATGAATGGGTCTGTGGGTCAAGATATGGGTCCGTGGATCAACCCGAGGGTCAACCCAAGGTTCTGTTGGTCAACGAATGGGTTCGTGGGTCAAGGAATGGGTCTGTGGGTCAATCCATGGGTCCGTGGATCAACCTTTGGTCACTTTATTGGTCCATGGGTCAATCTATGGGTCTGTGGGTCGACTCGAGGGTCAACCCATGGTTCTGTTGGTCAACAATTGGGTCTGGGGGTCAATCTATGGGTCCGTGGGTCAACCCAATGGCCAACCCTCAGTCTTGTTGGCCAACGATTGGGTCTGTTGGTCAATGAATGGGTCTGTGGGTCAATCTATGGGTCAAAAGGGCCAACCCATGGGTCCGTGGATCAACGAATGGATCCGTGGGTCAACTTTTGGTCACTTGATTGGTCCGTGGGTCAATCTATGGGTCAATGGCCAAGCCCAGGTTCCACTGGCCAACAATTGGGCCTTTTGGTCAATGAAATGGGGCTGTGGGTCAATCTATGGGTCCAAAGTGTCAACCCATGGGTCCAATGGTCAACGAATGGATCCGTGTGTCAACCTTTGGTCACTTTATTGGTCCGTGGGTCAATCTATGGGTCTGTGGATCAAGCCAGGGTCAACCCATGGTTCTGTAGGTCAACAAATGGCTCTGGGGGTCAATCTATGGGTCCGTGGGTCAACCCAATGGCCAACCCTCAGTTCCGTTGGCCAACGATTGGCTCCGTTGGTCAACGAATGGATCCGTGGGTCAACTTTTGGTCACTTGATTGGTCCGTGGGTGAATCTATGGGTCAATGGCCAAGCCCCGGTTCCGCTGGCCAACAATTGGGTCTTTTGGTCAATGAATGGGTCTGTGGGTCAATCTATGGGTCCGTGGGTCAACCCAATGGCCAACCCTCAGTCTTGTTGGCCAACGATTGGGTCTGTTGGTCAATGAATGGGTCTGTGGGTCAAGATATGGGTCCGTGGATCAACCTGAGGGTCAACCCAAGGTTCTGTTGGTCAACAAATGGGTTCGTGGGTCAAGGAATGGGGCTGTGGGTCAATCCATGGGTCCGTGGGTCAACCTTTGGTCACTTGATTGGTCCATGGGTCAATCTATGGGTCTGTGGGTCGACTCGAGGGTCAACCCTTGGTTCTGTTGGTCAACAATTGGGTCTGGGGGTCAATCTATGAGTCCGTGGGTCAACCCAATGGCCAACCCTCAGTCTTGTTGGCCAACGATTGGGTCTGTTGGTCAATGAATGGGTCTGTGGGTCAATCTATGGGTCAAAAGGGCCAACCCATGGGTCCGTGGGTCAACGAATGGATCCGTGGGTCAACTTTTGGTCACTTGATTGGTCCGTGGGTCAATCTATGGGTCAATGGCCAAGCCCAGGTTCCACTGGCCAACAATTGGGCCTTTTGGTCAATAAAATGGGGCTGTGGGTCAATCTATGGGTCCAAAGTGTCAACCCATGGGTCCAATGGTCAACGATTGGATCCGTGTGTCAACCTTTGGTCACTTTATTGATCCGTGGGTCAATCTATGGGTCTGTGGGTCATCCCAATGGCCAACCCTCAGTCTTGTTGGCCAACCATTGGGTCTGTTAGTCAATGAATGGGTCTGTGGGTCAATCTATGGGTCCAAAGGGCCAACCCATGGGTCCGTGGGTCAACGAATGGATCCGTAGGTCAACTTTTGGTCTCTTTATTGGTCCATGGGTCAATCTATGGGTCTGTGGGTCAAGCCAAGGGTCAACCCATGGTTCTGTTGGCCACCGATTGGGTCCATGGGTTAACCTATGGGTCTAAAGGGTCAACCCATGGTTCTGTTGGTCAACAAATGGCTCTGGGGGTCAATCTAAGGGTCCGTGGGTCAACCCCATGGCCAACCCTCAGTTCCGTTGGCCAACGATTGGCTCCGTTGGTCAACGAATGGATCCGTGGGTCAACTTTTGGTCACTTGATTGGTCCGTGGGTGAATCTATGGGTCAATGGCCAAGCCCCGGTTCCGCTGGCCAACAATTGGGTCTTTTGGTCAATGAATGGGTCCATGGGTCAATCTATGGGTCCGTGGGTCAACCCAATGGCCAACCCTCAGTCTTGTTGCCCAACGATTGGGTCTGTTGGTCAATGAAATGGGGCTGTGGGTCAATCTATGGGTCCAAAGTGTCAACCCATTGGTCCATGTGTCAACCTTTGGTCACTTTATTGGTCCATGGGCCAATCTATGGGTCTGTGGATCAAGCCAAGGGTCAACCCATGGTTCTGTTGGCCACCGATTGGGTCCATGGGTTAACCTATGGGTCTAAGGGGTCAACCCATGGTTCTGTTGGTCAACAAATGGATCTGTGGGTCAACTTTTGGTCACTTGATTGGTCCGTGGGTCAATGATGGGTCCGTGGGTCAACCCAATGGCCAAGCCCAGGTTCTGCTGGCCAACGATTGGGTCTTTCGTCAATGAATGGGTCTGTGGGTCAATCTATGGGTCCGTGGGTCAACCCAATGGCCAACCCTCAGTCTTGTTGCCCAACGATTGGGTCTGTTGGTCAATGAAATGGGGCTGTGGGTCAAGATATGGGTCCAAAGTGTCAACCCATGGGTCCATGGGTCAATGACTGGATCTGTGTGTCAACCTTTGGTCACTTTATTGGTCCATGGGTCAATCTATGGGTCTGTGGGTCAAGCCAAGGGTCAACCCATGGTTCTGTTGGCCACCGATTGGGTCCATGGGTTAACCTATGGGTCTAAGGGGTCAACCCATGGTTCTGTTGGTCAACAAATGGGTCTGGGGGTCAATCTATGGGTCCGTGGGTCAACCCAATGGCCAAGCTCCAGTTCCGTTGGCCAACGATTGGCTCCGTTGGTCAACGAATGGATCCGTGGGTCAACTTTTGGTCACTTGATTGGTCCGTGGGTGAATCTATGGGTCAATGGCCAAGCCCCGGTTCCGCTGGCCAACAATTGGGTCTTTTGGTCAATGAATGGGTCTGTGGGTCAATCTATGGGTCCGTGGGTCAACCCAATGGCCAACCCTCAGTCTTGTTGGCCAACGATTGGGTCTGTTGGTCAATGAAATGGGGCTGTGGGTCAATCTATGGGTCCAAAGTGTCAACCCATGGGTCCGTGGGTCAACGATTGGATCTGTGTGTCAACTTTTGGTCTTTTTATTTGTCCATGGGTCAATCTATGGGTCTGAGGGTCAAGCCAAGGGTCAACCCATGGTTCTGTAGGTCAACAAATGGCTCTGGGGGTCAATCTATGGGTCCGTGGGTCAAGCCAATGGCCAAGCTCCAGTTCCGTTGGCCAACGATTGGGTCTCTTGGTCAATGAATGGGTCTGTGGGTCAATCTATGGGTCCGTGGGTCAACTCGGGGGTCAACCCAAGGTTCTGTTGGTCAACGAATGGGTCCGTGGGACAAGGAATAGGTCTGTGGGTCAATCTATGGGTCCAAAGGGCCAACCCATGGGTCCGTGGGTCAACGAGTGGATCCGTGTGTCACTTTGGTCACTGTATTGGTCCGTGGGTCAATCTATGGGTCTGTGGGTCGACTCAAGGGTCAACCCATGGTTCTGTTGGTCAACAAATGGCTCTGGGGGTCAATCTATGGGTCCGTGGGTCAACCCAATGGCCAAGCTCCAGTTCCGTTGGTCAACGAATGGATCCGTGGGTCAACTCTTGGTCACTTGATTGGTCCGTGGGTCAAGCCAAGGGTCAATGGCCAAGCCCAGGTTCCACTGGTCAATGATTGGGTCTGTTGGTCAATGAATGGGTCTGTGGGTCAATCTGTGGGTCCAAAGGGCCAACCCATGGGTCTGTTGGTCAACGAATGGATCCGTGTGTCAACCTTTGGTCACTTGATTGGTCCGTGGGTCAATCTATGGGTCCGTGGATCAACCCGAGGGTCAACCCAAGGTTCTGTTGGTCAATGAATGGGTCCGTGGGTCAAGGAATGGGTCTGTGGGTCAATCTATGGGTCCAAAGGGCCAACCCATGGGTCCATGGGTCAACGAATGGATCCGTGGGTCAACCTTTGGTCACTTTATTGGTCCGTGGGTCAATCTATGGGTCAATGGCCAAACCCAGGTTCCACTGGCCAACGATTGGGTCTGTTGGCCAATGAATGGGTCTGTGGGTCAATCCATGGGTCCGTGTGTCAACCTTTGGTCACTTTATTGGTCCATGGGTCAATCTATGGGTCTGAGGGTCAAGCCAAGGGTCAACCCATGGTTCTGTTGGCCAACGATTGGGTCTGTTGGTCAATGAATGGGTCTGTGGGTCAACCCGAGGGTCAACCCAAGGTTCTGTTGGTCAACGAATGGGTCCGTGGGTCAAGGAATGGGGCTGTGGGTCAATCTATGGGTCCAAAGTGTCAACCCATGGGTCCGTGGGTCAACGAATGGATCCGTGGGTCAACCTTTGGTCACTTTATTGGTCCATGGGTCAATCTATGGGTCTGTGGGTCAAGCCAAGGGTAACCCTCAGTCTTGTTGGCCAACGATTGGGTCTGTTGGTCAATGAAATGGGTCTGTGGGTCAATCTATGGGTCCAAAGTGTAAACCCATGGGTCCATGGGTCAACGAATGGATCCGTGGGTCAACTTTAGGTCACTTGATTGGTCCATGGGTCAATCTATGGGTCTGTGGATCAAGCCAAGGGTCAACCCATGGTTCTGTTGGCCACCGATTGGGTCCATGGGTTAACCTATGGGTCTAAGGGGTCAACCCATGGTTCTGTTGGTCAACAAATGGCTCTGGGGGTCAATCTATGGGTCTGTGGGTCAAGCCAATGGCCAAGCTCCAGTTCCGTTGGCCAACGATTGGGTCTTTTGGTCAATGAATGGGTCTGTGGGTCAAGGAATGGGTCTGTGGGTCAATCCATGGGTCCAAAGGGCCAACCCATGGGTCCATGGGTCAACGAATGGATCCGTGGGTCAACATTTGGTCACTTGATTGGTCAATCTATGGGTCCATGGGTCAATCTATGGGTCAATGGCCAAGCCCAGGTTCCACTGGCCAACGATTGGGTCTGTTGGTCAATGAATGGGTCTGTGGGTCAAGATATGGGTCCGTGGGTCAACCTTTGGTCACTTTATTGGTCCATGGGTCAATCTATGGGTCTGTGGGTCGACTCGAGGGTCAACTCATGGTTCTCTTGGTCACCAAATGGCTCTGGGGGTCAATCTATGGGTCCGTGGGTCAACCCAATGGCCAAGCCCAGGTTCTGCTGGCCAACGATTGGGTCTTTCGGTCAATGAATGGGTCTGTGGGTCAATCTATGGGTCCGTGGGTCAACGCAATGGCCAACCCTCAGTCTTGTTGGCCAACCATTGGATCTGTTGGTCAATGAAATGGGGCTGTGGGTCAATCTATGGGTCCAAAGTGTCAACCCATGGGTCCATGGGTCAATGATTGGATCTGTGTGTCAACCTTTGGTCACTTTATTGGTCCATGGGTCAATCTATGGGTCCGTGGGTCAAGCCAAGGGTCAACCCATGGTTCTGTTGGCTACCGATTGGGTCCATGGGTTAACCTATGGGTCTAAAGGGTCAACCCATGGTTCTGTTGGTCAACAAATGGCTCTGGGGGTCAATCTATGGGTCCGTGGGTCAAGCCAATGGCCAAGCTCCAGTTCCGTTGGCCAACGATTGGGTCTTTTGGTCAATGAATGGGTCTGTGGGTCAAGATATGGGTCCGTGGATCAACCCGAGGGTCAACCCAAGGTTCTGTTGGTC